>NC_040903.2:92082673-92277729 GCF_004126475.2 Phyllostomus discolor
ACTTTAGAATTAGTCCAACAGGCCCGAATAGATCAGGAGATCCTGACCCGCCCTTCTGCAGTCGAATCAGCCCTGGACTGGATTGGCGAATGCCAGCACGCACTGGTGACTCGTCAGCACCTAACTTGTGACCCTGGTTTCTCCAGACTGTGCGTCACACCGCTACATGGCATTCCAGCCAACATACTTGGACTGATATCCAACATCGCTTGAGGGGGGCTTTCTCCACGAACTTAACAGGACACATTGATAAATTGCACTTGGAGTTACATCAGCAGCTGCAGGGCATTCAACATTTAACCAAGCAGGACATTTTTCGAGCCCTTAATGAGAATATTAGTTGGCTGAATCCTAAAACGTGGTTTGATGGACTTAATCTGAGAATTTGGGTTTTTGAGCTGCTGGCTGTTTGCTGATTGTAATATTGATCTGTGTACTTCGGTGTACCTGCAAATTGTTTTCCCAGGGTCGCATCAGAGACCAGCAAGTAGCCACCTTTATTGGAACCTTTAGCGGTCCTAAGTGTGAAAACAAAGGGAGAAGGTATGAAAAACCATTCTGGCAGACGTAAAATGAAAAGTCAACACCCACGTAAGAAACGAGGTGATGAGTCGGTGCGCAGAACTGCACCTGTTCAGAAATCCTCTCGTAAGAAGTCAAGCTTGCATTGTGTTCAAACTGCCTTGTGATTGGCCTTTCCTGATATCTATGTAATTTCTCCCAAAGATTGAAATGTAATCAAACCTATTACTTTTGTTTTTCCCTTAATGTTTTCTTGCGCTGCCTGACTTTGGAAATTTAGGGACTCACAACCCATGGAATGTAGTGTCTGCTTTAGTTTCTATTATTGCCTTCTAATGTATGTAGATGTTGCTTTTCTTCCGATTTGCCATCGGAAACAGCAAAAGTAGGTTTCACGGGTTTAACAACCGCAATTGATTTTAAAAACTAAAAAAGGGGGAGATGTTGGGAACCGCCCTGACTGGCATCAGAAGCTGAAACCCCCGCCTAGGCTAAGGCGAAGGGAACGCCCTTGGAACCGTAAGCCGGCAAGGAGACAAAAGCTTGTCTCCCTGGCAGGAAGGCTGCCCCTGAACCCCCAAAAGCTTGGTCGGTTAGCCAAAGACGGGTAAGATTCCCCACGGGGGGAACGACCTAAGACAGGCACGATCACTTTGGGAGGCCCCCCAAAAGAAGGATTGGGGGGGCTGCAGCAAGAGGGGGTGATGGACCCTCGCTCCTCGGCTTTGACATAGCCTGAGTTCTCATCGCCTGGGAGAAAATCGCCTTATTGCCTTAGTTCCCTTGCTCCAGCTAAGCCTGAAACAACGGCAGGGTGGTGCAGCTCTGTGCTGAAAAGGGCGGATTCCCTGGGTGATCAGGCCTGAGAAAGAACATGTAAAGTACTGTGAAACCTTCTTTGTTTAGAATGCTCTCAGTTGAAGGAGAGGGGTCCCAGGAGGAAGCTTGTTCCTCAGAGCCTTCCAGCTCTTTGCCGGTCTGTTGAGTCGGGGTCAGAGTTCCTTGTTTTCTATAGTTCCTTACTTCCCCCTGATGAGTACTGTACTTTACCTGAATTATTATGCAAAATGAGCCCGGTAAAAGCAGGTACGGATGGTAAATCGGGGCGCTCCCCACTAGGGGGCGGGGTGGCCATGTCGTCCCTACTTCCCCCCCAGAAACTAGTCTGTCTCTGTGCATGTGTTTTCTCTGGCGTGTTTTTCGGCGAGCCATCCACAGCGTTCCGTGGTCACTGCTGGCCGGTGACCCACACGCAACAGCTGGCGCCCGACGTGGGGCAGCGATTCGGGGCCATAGAGGTGGGACCCCTTTCGAGACCACTTGGAACCAGCGGCTACGAGCCGTCGCCGTGGACAACGCGTCAACTTCGGGTGGATTTGCGCGCTGACAGCCCAGGCAAGGGCCGACGACCCCGAACTCTTTCTAGGGCATGTCGCAGGATGCGTGGAATTTTCAGGGAAGTAGGTCGTTTCTCTCGTCGCGACTGCCTATAATTGGGTAAATGGTAATTTAATTCTCAAGTTTGGGGGAACAAACCATTTGCCTTGAAGAAAAAAAAAAGGTAATCAGGTGATTTGTTTTGGCCAATTAAAAAGAAATAAAAGTAAGCTTTCCCTTTCAAAAAAGAAAAAGGGGTAAACATGGGTTGCAACTTATCTAAAGGGCAGAAAGCTTTTCATTGATGTTTGGGAAAAAGTGGGTGAAAGGTTGAAATCTTTGAAAAACCGTGGTATATCTATTGGTGCGTACACCTTTGTAGCCTGGAGGCTTGTCAGGGATTCTCTCGAGTTCATTTGGGCAAAGAAAACAGCTAGACGAGGAGGCATCTGACTCTGACAGTGAAATGGTGTGCAAATTGAGTGAGCAGATCACGGAGGCCCCACCTTCACCCCCACAGAGAGGGATGGATTTTGCCCTGTGTCTGCTCTGAAAAGGAAATTGAGGATTCCGGGGAAGGTTGAAACTTCACACTCAGGGAGTGTAAATGGGAAACTGCAACGATAAATGGAAAAGTCAAAGTTTTAGGGAGGAACTGCGTGGTGTTAGTTAATAATTGAAGGTGTAAGGCGTGGAAATGGACTCTTGGTGGATGTCAGAGAGTATGAAAGAAAGATTAGAAGGTTTGCGAATGTTGCAGAAAGTCTGTGGAAGTAAACGTTTTAAGAAAGAATTATGTGGTGCTGGTTAGTAATGGAAGGTATAAGGCATGGAGATGTAATCTTGGTGGATATCAGAAAGTGGATGGAAAAAAGAATAGGGAGTTTGTGAATGTTGCAGAAGGTCTGTGGAAGTAATTTTCAGAAGCCTGGTAGAGATCAGAAGGAAAAGGATTTCCCTTCACACTTTATATTTTTCTCCCTACCTGATCCCTCCAGAACTTGGCGTTCTAAAGGAGTGAATGATGACTCAAGGTTTGCAGAACTCTAACAAGACCGGTCGTTAATAGTGGTCATGATTTCATTGTGCCTTCCAACTCTTTCCAAATCTGTCATCTCCAGAATATGACCAGAAAGTGAATGAATCCACATGGCATTATAGCATTTAACAATGCCCTGCCCTCCTTATGGGTCTGACAGTTTAATACCTGGTTGCACTTCATTGTCTGATCGGTGCTACTTTAGAATTAGTCCAACAGGCCCGAATAGATCAGGAGATCCTGACCCGCCCTTCTGCAGTCGAATCAGCCCTGGACTGGATTGGCGAATGCCAGCACGCACTGGTGACTCGTCAGCACCTAACTTGTGACCCTGGTTTCTCCAGACTGTGCGTCACACCGCTACATGGCATTCCAGCCAACATACTTGGACTGATATCCAACATCGCTTGAGGGGGGCTTTCTCCACGAACTTAACAGGACACATTGATAAATTGCACTTGGAGTTACATCAGCAGCTGCAGGGCATTCAACATTTAACCAAGCAGGACATTTTTCGAGCCCTTAATGAGAATATTAGTTGGCTGAATCCTAAAACGTGGTTTGATGGACTTAATCTGAGAATTTGGGTTTTTGAGCTGCTGGCTGTTTGCTGATTGTAATATTGATCTGTGTACTTCGGTGTACCTGCAAATTGTTTTCCCAGGGTCGCATCAGAGACCAGCAAGTAGCCACCTTTATTGGAACCTTTAGCGGTCCTAAGTGTGAAAACAAAGGGAGAAGGTATGAAAAACCATTCTGGCAGACGTAAAATGAAAAGTCAACACCCACGTAAGAAACGAGGTGATGAGTCGGTGCGCAGAACTGCACCTGTTCAGAAATCCTCTCGTAAGAAGTCAAGCTTGCATTGTGTTCAAACTGCCTTGTGATTGGCCTTTCCTGATATCTATGTAATTTCTCCCAAAGATTGAAATGTAATCAAACCTATTACTTTTGTTTTTCCCTTAATGTTTTCTTGCGCTGCCTGACTTTGGAAATTTAGGGACTCACAACCCATGGAATGTAGTGTCTGCTTTAGTTTCTATTATTGCCTTCTAATGTATGTAGATGTTGCTTTTCTTCCGATTTGCCATCGGAAACAGCAAAAGTAGGTTTCACGGGTTTAACAACCGCAATTGATTTTAAAAACTAAAAAAGGGGGAGATGTTGGGAACCGCCCTGACTGGCATCAGAAGCTGAAACCCCCGCCTAGGCTAAGGCGAAGGGAACGCCCTTGGAACCGTAAGCCGGCAAGGAGACAAAAGCTTGTCTCCCTGGCAGGAAGGCTGCCCCTGAACCCCCAAAAGCTTGGTCGGTTAGCCAAAGACGGGTAAGATTCCCCACGGGGGGAACGACCTAAGACAGGCACGATCACTTTGGGAGGCCCCCCAAAAGAAGGATTGGGGGGGCTGCAGCAAGAGGGGGTGATGGACCCTCGCTCCTCGGCTTTGACATAGCCTGAGTTCTCATCGCCTGGGAGAAAATCGCCTTATTGCCTTAGTTCCCTTGCTCCAGCTAAGCCTGAAACAACGGCAGGGTGGTGCAGCTCTGTGCTGAAAAGGGCGGATTCCCTGGGTGATCAGGCCTGAGAAAGAACATGTAAAGTACTGTGAAACCTTCTTTGTTTAGAATGCTCTCAGTTGAAGGAGAGGGGTCCCAGGAGGAAGCTTGTTCCTCAGAGCCTTCCAGCTCTTTGCCGGTCTGTTGAGTCGGGGTCAGAGTTCCTTGTTTTCTATAGTTCCTTACTTCCCCCTGATGAGTACTGTACTTTACCTGAATTATTATGCAAAATGAGCCCGGTAAAAGCAGGTACGGATGGTAAATCGGGGCGCTCCCCACTAGGGGGCGGGGTGGCCATGTCGTCCCTACTTCCCCCCCAGAAACTAGTCTGTCTCTGTGCATGTGTTTTCTCTGGCGTGTTTTTCGGCGAGCCATCCACAGCGTTCCGTGGTCACTGCTGGCCGGTGACCCACACGCAACAGCTGGCGCCCGACGTGGGGCAGCGATTCGGGGCCATAGAGGTGGGACCCCTTTCGAGACCACTTGGAACCAGCGGCTACGAGCCGTCGCCGTGGACAACGCGTCAACTTCGGGTGGATTTGCGCGCTGACAGCCCAGGCAAGGGCCGACGACCCCGAACTCTTTCTAGGGCATGTCGCAGGATGCGTGGAATTTTCAGGGAAGTAGGTCGTTTCTCTCGTCGCGACTGCCTATAATTGGGTAAATGGTAATTTAATTCTCAAGTTTGGGGGAACAAACCATTTGCCTTGAAGAAAAAAAAAAGGTAATCAGGTGATTTGTTTTGGCCAATTAAAAAGAAATAAAAGTAAGCTTTCCCTTTCAAAAAAGAAAAAGGGGTAAACATGGGTTGCAACTTATCTAAAGGGCAGAAAGCTTTTCATTGATGTTTGGGAAAAAGTGGGTGAAAGGTTGAAATCTTTGAAAAACCGTGGTATATCTATTGGTGCGTACACCTTTGTAGCCTGGAGGCTTGTCAGGGATTCTCTCGAGTTCATTTGGGCAAAGAAAACAGCTAGACGAGGAGGCATCTGACTCTGACAGTGAAATGGTGTGCAAATTGAGTGAGCAGATCACGGAGGCCCCACCTTCACCCCCACAGAGAGGGATGGATTTTGCCCTGTGTCTGCTCTGAAAAGGAAATTGAGGATTCCGGGGAAGGTTGAAACTTCACACTCAGGGAGTGTAAATGGGAAACTGCAACGATAAATGGAAAAGTCAAAGTTTTAGGGAGGAACTGCGTGGTGTTAGTTAATAATTGAAGGTGTAAGGCGTGGAAATGGACTCTTGGTGGATGTCAGAGAGTATGAAAGAAAGATTAGAAGGTTTGCGAATGTTGCAGAAAGTCTGTGGAAGTAAACGTTTTAAGAAAGAATTATGTGGTGCTGGTTAGTAATGGAAGGTATAAGGCATGGAGATGTAATCTTGGTGGATATCAGAAAGTGGATGGAAAAAAGAATAGGGAGTTTGTGAATGTTGCAGAAGGTCTGTGGAAGTAATTTTCAGAAGCCTGGTAGAGATCAGAAGGAAAAGGATTTCCCTTCACACTTTATATTTTTCTCCCTACCTGATCCCTCCAGAACTTGGCGTTCTAAAGGAGTGAATGATGACTCAAGGTTTGCAGAACTCTAACAAGACCGGTCGTTAATAGTGGTCATGATTTCATTGTGCCTTCCAACTCTTTCCAAATCTGTCATCTCCAGAATATGACCAGAAAGTGAATGAATCCACATGGCATTATAGCATTTAACAATGCCCTGCCCTCCTTATGGGTCTGACAGTTTAATACCTGGTTGCACTTCATTGTCTGATCGGTGCTACTTTAGAATTAGTCCAACAGGCCCGAATAGATCAGGAGATCCTGACCCGCCCTTCTGCAGTCGAATCAGCCCTGGACTGGATTGGCGAATGCCAGCACGCACTGGTGACTCGTCAGCACCTAACTTGTGACCCTGGTTTCTCCAGACTGTGCGTCACACCGCTACATGGCATTCCAGCCAACATACTTGGACTGATATCCAACATCGCTTGAGGGGGGCTTTCTCCACGAACTTAACAGGACACATTGATAAATTGCACTTGGAGTTACATCAGCAGCTGCAGGGCATTCAACATTTAACCAAGCAGGACATTTTTCGAGCCCTTAATGAGAATATTAGTTGGCTGAATCCTAAAACGTGGTTTGATGGACTTAATCTGAGAATTTGGGTTTTTGAGCTGCTGGCTGTTTGCTGATTGTAATATTGATCTGTGTACTTCGGTGTACCTGCAAATTGTTTTCCCAGGGTCGCATCAGAGACCAGCAAGTAGCCACCTTTATTGGAACCTTTAGCGGTCCTAAGTGTGAAAACAAAGGGAGAAGGTATGAAAAACCATTCTGGCAGACGTAAAATGAAAAGTCAACACCCACGTAAGAAACGAGGTGATGAGTCGGTGCGCAGAACTGCACCTGTTCAGAAATCCTCTCGTAAGAAGTCAAGCTTGCATTGTGTTCAAACTGCCTTGTGATTGGCCTTTCCTGATATCTATGTAATTTCTCCCAAAGATTGAAATGTAATCAAACCTATTACTTTTGTTTTTCCCTTAATGTTTTCTTGCGCTGCCTGACTTTGGAAATTTAGGGACTCACAACCCATGGAATGTAGTGTCTGCTTTAGTTTCTATTATTGCCTTCTAATGTATGTAGATGTTGCTTTTCTTCCGATTTGCCATCGGAAACAGCAAAAGTAGGTTTCACGGGTTTAACAACCGCAATTGATTTTAAAAACTAAAAAAGGGGGAGATGTTGGGAACCGCCCTGACTGGCATCAGAAGCTGAAACCCCCGCCTAGGCTAAGGCCAAGGGAACGCCCTTGGAACCGTAAGCCGGCAAGGAGACAAAAGCTTGTCTCCCTGGCAGGAAGGCTGCCCCTGAACCCCCAAAAGCTTGGTCGGTTAGCCAAAGACGGGTAAGATTCCCCACGGGGGGAACGACCTAAGACAGGCACGATCACTTTGGGAGGCCCCCCAAAAGAAGGATTGGGGGGGCTGCAGCAAGAGGGGGTGATGGACCCTCGCTCCTCGGCTTTGACATAGCCTGAGTTCTCATCGCCTGGGAGAAAATCGCCTTATTGCCTTAGTTCCCTTGCTCCAGCTAAGCCTGAAACAACGGCAGGGTGGTGCAGCTCTGTGCTGAAAAGGGCGGATTCCCTGGGTGATCAGGCCTGAGAAAGAACATGTAAAGTACTGTGAAACCTTCTTTGTTTAGAATGCTCTCAGTTGAAGGAGAGGGGTCCCAGGAGGAAGCTTGTTCCTCAGAGCCTTCCAGCTCTTTGCCGGTCTGTTGAGTCGGGGTCAGAGTTCCTTGTTTTCTATAGTTCCTTACTTCCCCCTGATGAGTACTGTACTTTACCTGAATTATTATGCAAAATGAGCCCGGTAAAAGCAGGTACGGATGGTAAATCGGGGCGCTCCCCACTAGGGGGCGGGGTGGCCATGTCGTCCCTACTTCCCCCCCAGAAACTAGTCTGTCTCTGTGCATGTGTTTTCTCTGGCGTGTTTTTCGGCGAGCCATCCACAGCGTTCCGTGGTCACTGCTGGCCGGTGACCCACACGCAACAGCTGGCGCCCGACGTGGGGCAGCGATTCGGGGCCATAGAGGTGGGACCCCTTTCGAGACCACTTGGAACCAGCGGCTACGAGCCGTCGCCGTGGACAACGCGTCAACTTCGGGTGGATTTGCGCGCTGACAGCCCAGGCAAGGGCCGACGACCCCGAACTCTTTCTAGGGCATGTCGCAGGATGCGTGGAATTTTCAGGGAAGTAGGTCGTTTCTCTCGTCGCGACTGCCTATAATTGGGTAAATGGTAATTTAATTCTCAAGTTTGGGGGAACAAACCATTTGCCTTGAAGAAAAAAAAAAGGTAATCAGGTGATTTGTTTTGGCCAATTAAAAAGAAATAAAAGTAAGCTTTCCCTTTCAAAAAAGAAAAAGGGGTAAACATGGGTTGCAACTTATCTAAAGGGCAGAAAGCTTTTCATTGATGTTTGGGAAAAAGTGGGTGAAAGGTTGAAATCTTTGAAAAACCGTGGTATATCTATTGGTGCGTACACCTTTGTAGCCTGGAGGCTTGTCAGGGATTCTCTCGAGTTCATTTGGGCAAAGAAAACAGCTAGACGAGGAGGCATCTGACTCTGACAGTGAAATGGTGTGCAAATTGAGTGAGCAGATCACGGAGGCCCCACCTTCACCCCCACAGAGAGGGATGGATTTTGCCCTGTGTCTGCTCTGAAAAGGAAATTGAGGATTCCGGGGAAGGTTGAAACTTCACACTCAGGGAGTGTAAATGGGAAACTGCAACGATAAATGGAAAAGTCAAAGTTTTAGGGAGGAACTGCGTGGTGTTAGTTAATAATTGAAGGTGTAAGGCGTGGAAATGGACTCTTGGTGGATGTCAGAGAGTATGAAAGAAAGATTAGAAGGTTTGTGAATGTTGCAGAAAGTCTGTGGAAGTAAACGTTTTAAGAAAGAATTATGTGGTGCTGGTTAGTAATGGAAGGAATAAGGCATGGAGATGTAATCTTGGTGGATATCAGAAAGTGGATGGAAAAAAGAATAGGGAGTTTGTGAATGTTGCAGAAGGTCTGTGGAAGTAATTTTCGGAAGGCTGGTAGAGATCAGAAGGAAAAGGATTTCCCTTCACACTTTATATTTTTCTCCCTACCTGATCCCTCCAGAACTTGGCGTTCTAAAGGAGTGAATGATGACTCAAGGTTTGCAGAACTCTAACAAGACCGGTCGTTAATAGTGGTCATGATTTCATTGTGCCTTCCAACTCTTTCCAAATCTGTCATCTCCAGAATATGACCAGAAAGTGAATGAATCCACATGGCATTATAGCATTTAACAATGCCCTGCCCTCCTTATGGGTCTGACAGTTTAATACCTGGTTGCACTTCATTGTCTGATCGGTGCTACTTTAGAATTAGTCCAACAGGCCCGAATAGATCAGGAGATCCTGACCCGCCCTTCTGCAGTCGAATCAGCCCTGGACTGGATTGGCGAATGCCAGCACGCACTGGTGACTCGTCAGCACCTAACTTGTGACCCTGGTTTCTCCAGACTGTGCGTCACACCGCTACATGGCATTCCAGCCAACATACTTGGACTGATATCCAACATCGCTTGAGGGGGGCTTTCTCCACGAACTTAACAGGACACATTGATAAATTGCACTTGGAGTTACATCAGCAGCTGCAGGGCATTCAACATTTAACCAAGCAGGACATTTTTCGAGCCCTTAATGAGAATATTAGTTGGCTGAATCCTAAAACGTGGTTTGATGGACTTAATCTGAGAATTTGGGTTTTTGAGCTGCTGGCTGTTTGCTGATTGTAATATTGATCTGTGTACTTCGGTGTACCTGCAAATTGTTTTCCCAGGGTCGCATCAGAGACCAGCAAGTAGCCACCTTTATTGGAACCTTTAGCGGTCCTAAGTGTGAAAACAAAGGGAGAAGGTATGAAAAACCATTCTGGCAGACGTAAAATGAAAAGTCAACACCCACGTAAGAAACGAGGTGATGAGTCGGTGCGCAGAACTGCACCTGTTCAGAAATCCTCTCGTAAGAAGTCAAGCTTGCATTGTGTTCAAACTGCCTTGTGATTGGCCTTTCCTGATATCTATGTAATTTCTCCCAAAGATTGAAATGTAATCAAACCTATTACTTTTGTTTTTCCCTTAATGTTTTCTTGCGCTGCCTGACTTTGGAAATTTAGGGACTCACAACCCATGGAATGTAGTGTCTGCTTTAGTTTCTATTATTGCCTTCTAATGTATGTAGATGTTGCTTTTCTTCCGATTTGCCATCGGAAACAGCAAAAGTAGGTTTCACGGGTTTAACAACCGCAATTGATTTTAAAAACTAAAAAAGGGGGAGATGTTGGGAACCGCCCTGACTGGCATCAGAAGCTGAAACCCCCGCCTAGGCTAAGGCGAAGGGAACGCCCTTGGAACCGTAAGCCGGCAAGGAGACAAAAGCTTGTCTCCCTGGCAGGAAGGCTGCCCCTGAACCCCCAAAAGCTTGGTCGGTTAGCCAAAGACGGGTAAGATTCCCCACGGGGGGAACGACCTAAGACAGGCACGATCACTTTGGGAGGCCCCCCAAAAGAAGGATTGGGGGGGCTGCAGCAAGAGGGGGTGATGGACCCTCGCTCCTCGGCTTTGACATAGCCTGAGTTCTCATCGCCTGGGAGAAAATCTCCTTATTGCCTTAGTTCCCTTGCTCCAGCTAAGCCTGAAACAACGGCAGGGTGGTGCAGCTCTGTGCTGAAAAGGGCGGATTCCCTGGGTGATCAGGCCTGAGAAAGAACATGTAAAGTACTGTGAAACCTTCTTTGTTTAGAATGCTCTCAGTTGAAGGAGAGGGGTCCCAGGAGGAAGCTTGTTCCTCAGAGCCTTCCAGCTCTTTGCCGGTCTGTTGAGTCGGGGTCAGAGTTCCTTGTTTTCTATAGTTCCTTACTTCCCCCTGATGAGTAGTGTACTTTACCTGAATTATTATTCAAAATGAGCCGGATAAAAGCAGGTATGGATGGTAAATCGGGGCGGTCCCCAGTAGGGCCAGGGTGGCCATGTCGTCCCTACTTCCCCCCAGAAACCAATTTGTCTCTGTGCATGTGTTTTTTCTCGCGTGTTTTTCAGCGAGCCATTTATAGCGTTCCGTGGTCACTACTGGCCGTTGATCCACGCACAACACTGAAATACTGAGAAAGAAGAACAAACTTGGAGGTATCATACTATCAGTTATCAAATCCTACTACAAGGACATAGTAATAAAAATAGCACAGTACTGGCCAAAGGACCCCACAACAGACATGAAGATCAATGGAACAGAATAGAGAGCCCTGAAATAAACCCACACCTTTATGATTAATATTGACAAAGGAGGCAAGAGCATATAAGGAAGTAAAGATGTCAATTCAATACCTATTGTGTTGGGAAAATTGGTCAGATACGTGCAAAAGAATTAAACTAGACCCACTCTTTACACCATACACAAAAATAAACCCAAAATAGATTAAAGACTTAAATGTAATACTCAAAACCATAAACATCCTCGAAGCATAAGAGGTATAATCCCGGACATTTTTCTTACTAATACTTTTTCTGAAATATCTTCTCAGGGAAGTTAAATAAAAGATAAAATTAATAAATGATACTACATCAAACTAAAAATCTTTTACACAAGAAAAGAAACCATTAACAAAATGAAAACATAATCCCGTCAATGGGAGAACATTTTCACCAATGATACATCTGATAAGGGTTTAATTTCCAAAAAATGTAAAAATGAATGTAACTCAACACTAAGAAAATAACCTGCCCTGGCTGGTGTGACTCAGTGGACTGAATGTCAGCTGGCAAACCAAAGTTTTGCCAGTTCAATTCCCAGTCTAGGGTGCATGCCTGTGTTATGGGCCAGGTCCCCAGTGGGGTGCTCATGAGAGACAACCACATATTTATGTTTCTCTCCCTCTCTTTCTCCCTCCCTTCCCCTCTCTTTAAAAATAAATATATAAAATCTTTTAAAAAGAAAAAGGAACAATCCATTTAAAAAATGGGCAAATGACCTGAATAGACATCTCTCCAAAGAGGTCATATAATAGTCAATAGACATATGAAAAGATGTTCATTGTTACCAGTTTTCACAGAGAGGCAAATTTAATCCACAATGAGGTATCACCTTATACCTGTGAGATTATCTACCATGAATAAGTCAACTAACAAGTGTTGGTGAGAATGTGGAGAAAAGGCAACCCTTGTGCACTGTTGGTGCAGTGAACTGTGTAAAACAGTATAGAATTTCCTTGAAAAATTAAAAATGGAATTGCTTTATGACCTAGAGTTTCCACTTCTGGGACTGTATCCAACCCCCCCCCCCAAAATGCTAATTTTAAAGAATATATGACCCTATGTTCCTTGTAGCATGATTTACAATAGCCAAGATTTGGAAGCAGCCTAAGTGCCCATCATTAGACAAGTGGATAAAAGAGCTGTGGTACTTTTACACAATGGAATACTACTTGGCAGTAAAAAAGAAGCAAATCTTAACTTTTGCAACAGCATTGATGGACCTAGAGAGTATTATCCTAAGTGTAATTAGCCAGTCGGAGAAAGACAAATACTGTACGATTTTGCTTAAATATGAAAGCTAATGAACAAAATAAACTAATAAAATATGAACAGACTGATAGTTATATGGAATATACTGACAGCTCTCCAATGGGGAGGGGGATCTGGAAGCTGCGTGAAAAATGTGAAAGGGTTAAGCAAAAAAAAAAAAAGTTATAGACACAGACTGGATATGGTGATTACCACAGGGAAAGGGGGATGGGGAGGTGGAATTGAATACAAGGGAGATAAATGATGATGGAAGGAAACTTGACTTTGTGTGGTGATGACACAATACAACATACAGCCAATGTATTGTAGGATTGCACACTTGTAACCTATATAATTTTATTAACCACCATCACCCCTATAAATTCAATAAAAATTAATACAAAATAATTATACCTATCTATTCAGCATTACCATCATCTGCAGGGCAATGTGGATCAGGCTGGTTTGGTTCACATGCAACTGAAAAAAACAGTATGTAAAGACTGAGTATCAGTATTAAAATATAAATCCAAGGTTAGCAAACTCAAACTTTATATATATTTATATTGAAAAACATGAAAAATAATTTTTTTGTAAGTATGACTCCATTCCCATTCTCCCCAACAGTTGCCTTTAGTGTTAAGTTCAGTCTAAGTCATCTTTTTAAAACTTTAAAGAAATATATTTAATAACAACGATTCTTTCTGGCAGGCAAGATGATATTTTTAGTATTTTGTTTAGTTTTAAATATTCTGAAGTGATTATATATTCAAGTAAAACAAGTCTCTGGCCATTTAACCAATTATAAGTTAAAACTACTTTTTGCTTATCCTTTAATTAACATAAAATATTCCAAAGTTATTTAATACAAATTTTGTTACCTGTCAAACATTACATATATCAATATCTGCTTCATTAAAAAGTACAATTTAATATTTATACAAATACATTTTAAAACTTTTACCCTTATCAAGTTTAGCCTTATTTCCTTCCCTGAAATTGTTTTCACTTTCAAGTCAACACCTTGAAAAAAATGAAAATTTTGGTAAGAATCCCAGTAAAATATATATTTAAAATCAATTACCAAGAAAACCAGAAAACAGAAAAGCCACCTTTTTAAATACCCAAATTCACACCCCAAGCTTGCAGTTATGGATATGAAGGAAAAAGAAAAAGTGTTATTAAAGTTTTGCATGTTAGTGTTTGTTTAGTCAGGGTAAATGAAAACCAGATGCTTGTAGAATTCAAACACTCACCTAACTATATTTCTTGAAAAAATAAAATTCAATGTAAGGTGGGGATTAAATATAAACATTAAAAGCCAAGAATTAGAGTTCACTGTGCTAATGTAGGAAAAAAAATGTCTATGGCTGTTTGTGGATTCAAGGAATTTTCAAGGGCTCCCTAAGCATCTACACCCTATGCATGTGTTACTTACAGCTGACCAACCGCCTAACTCGGATTTTGACTGTAGGCAACTTGGAAGACTGGTAAAAATATAAAAGATCCACTCACTCCTCATCTTGAAAATTCTTTTTTTTTTTTTTATCTTATAAAACAGTATCAGTTTTACATAATATTATCAATGATCACTTGCTACTGCACAATTTCAAAAAGAGAATTTACACACAAACATATTTGTGCCCAACCCTCTAAGAATATTTATTTGTGAAGGAAGGGTGCTCAAATTTCTGTAAAAATCTTTTTTTAAAGATTTTATTTACTTACTTTTTAGAGAGAGGGGAAGAGAGGGAGAAAGAGAAAAACATCGATGTGCAAGAGGTACATCAATCGGTTGCTTCTCAGTCACCTCTGCACACCCCCAGCTGAGAACTAGGCCAGAAACCCAGCCATATTCCCTGACTGTAAATGGAACCAGCTACCTTTCAGTTTTCAGACTGCACTCAATCCACTAAGCCACAACTTCCAGGGTGTAAAAATCTTTTATTAGTGCTAATTTATTTAAAGAGAAGAAGGGCTTCATAAAAAATCACATATGTTTTTACTATAACAACCCCCCAAAACCTCTCCCTTTCCAGGAAAAGGTGTTGACACATGCCATCTAGCGGAAATGAACAGTAACTGCTCACAGGTCTTTGATGTGTATCAGAAATAATGTGCAGTCTACCCCATTGACCAGAGGGAAAACATTAGATCAAGAAGATAAGAAAGAAATTTCAAAAGATCTTATTAGCTTGTCACAATTCAGAAAAGCCACAACTAAGATAAACAACATCTTCATATACTAAATGCTTAATAGAACATCTGTCATCAATAAGGAAATACGTAATTTTTGGATGATTTCTGGTAATCAATTATATATTAAATCAGGTAATAAAAATGCATTTCAAAATGCGCATTATGCCAGGTCTTTCTATGTGCCAAAGATTAAGGAAAAAGAGTTTGGCGTTTGGGTCTAGAGTGATAAAGTCATGCTCAGAATAATGTGCAACCGTTGGTTAAAGGATAATGCCAATTACATAATACAAGGAAAACCTAAGTGTAAAATTTCTTTGCAGCCAAACACACACACACACAGAGAGAGAGAGAGAGAGAAAAAAAAATCCCATGTTAAATAATCTTGTATTCATTAGGTCTAGATAAAAAAGTTATGTCACACCATCGACATCAAAAATATGAAATTACTTACATTTTATCCATATCATTTCAAAAAATAAAAGAAAACCTAAGGAACACCAGGTAAGGGAAATGGTTCTGATTTGGTGCAGGTACTAAATGAAGGCTATTGGTAACACTACAGAGAGATAGCCTGTCACATATATCCTACAGCTAAATTCCCATGGTTTTTTAGAGAGGGAAGTACTTTTCCCTTAATAGCCCCAGATAGTACGATCTGGGGCAAGCTGGCAGTTTTGCTAGCTACCAGCTAACTAGCTTATCTAAGAAACAAAACTCACTGTTCCCAGAATGTTTGTTTTCCTCCACTTCCCCAATCTCCTTTTTCTTTTATAATTTCCACTTTTTTCCAAGTTTGTGGACAGCCTAATGACTGTCTCTGTCATGTGTAATTTGCATGTTGGTAATTGTCTCCATCTTCTTCTAACATATTAGATGTGAAAGTTATGGAGAACAACTTCAGGAAACACTGCTCACTGGAATCCTACTACCACAGTCAACAGACAGGGTTAGCCTGGTGGGGCACCTCATGTGGATCGAGATCCCACAAGTCCCCCATTCATCCCCGCTTGTCTTCTCTGGTGATTCCCACGTGCTGACATGGAGCTCTTTAGCTGTCATACACTCATATTGTTTTTTCACTAAACCTGGCTGTGTTTCCAAGTGGCAGTTAATTTGTCTTCATTAATGGCAACAGTGAAATATTTTTGATAAACCTGATTTTGCCAAATTCTTATTAGATTTGATTAAACTATTTTTTTAACCTCCTCATGTGGATGACAAGGAGTTCACAAAAGAAGCAGAATGTCCAGGAAAAAAACACTGCTGTGTTTCTCTTCTACTACAACACTGAACATTTTCTATGATCAGATATAAGGGGAGTTTTCCAATAAGAAGCAATTCTCCAACTCTAGGGACACCAACTGGGTGTTCTGCAATTCAGTCTAGCTCTGATACCACCTACCTGAAGTTAGATTACAGAGAGTAAGGGCTCAGTCCCACAAGACTGCTGCACCTGCCATTTCAGATGCCAATCACAAATCCAAGGTTGTTCACTTACTTGTGCTTCTAACCAACTTGCTATAAATTAGAGGTTTCCATAATCCCCTCCTTGAAAGTTGTAAAATACAAAATCAATACACAAAAATCAGTTGCATTTCTATGTACTAACAGTGAACAATCCAAAAGGAATATTTAAAAAAATGATTCCATTTACAATAACATCAAAAATAATACAATACTAAGGAATACATTTAACCAACGAGGTTTAAAACTTATACACTGACAACTATAAACACTGCTGAAAAAATTAAAGAAGATATAAATAAATGGAAAGATATACTGTGTGCATGAATTGAAAGGCTTAACATTGTTAAGATGACAACACTACCCAAAGCAACTTACAGAGTCAACACAATCTCTATAAAAACTCCAACAGCTTTTTTGCAGATGTTTATGAAGTGGCTTTTAGACTATACCTAAGGATGGGAGCTAGCTGCAGGAGACCCAACCTTGTAATTAGAGGACTGGAACTTTCAGTCCCACCTCTCACCTTTGATGAGAGAAGGGCTGGAGGTTGAATCAATCACCAACGGCCGATGATTTAGTTGATCCTACCTAGGTAATGAAGCCTCCATAAAAATCCAAAAGGAGAGTGTTCAAAGAGCTTCCACATTGGCGAGCACACAGAGATTTGGGAAGAATGGTTCATGGAAGCTCTACACCCCTTCCCACACATCTTGCCCTATGCATCTGTCCCATCTGCCTGTTGCTTTTATAATATATCAGTAATCTTGCAAGTAAAATGTTTCTCTGAGTTCTGTGAGCTGCTCTAGCAAATTAATTGAACCTTGAGGAGGGACCTGAGGGAAACTGATTTGTAGCCAGTCAGTCATAAGTACAGGTAACAACTTGAACTGGTGACTGACATATGAAGTCATAGGAGGGCTTTGTGGGAAACCCCACATATAGCTGGTCAGTCAGAAGCACAGGTGACAACTGGCATCTGAAGTGGGGATGGCAGAAGTGGGCAGTTCTGTAGGACTGAACCCTTAGCCTGTGAAATCTAACACTATCTGTGGTTAAATAGTGCCAGAATTGACCTAGTTGGCATCTCAAGAACTGGTGGCATGGGAAATGCCCCCTCCACATGAATTGGAATTGAGCTTCAGGAACCCAGAAGAAATGGATAAACAAAATGTGGTACATCATAGTCTGGAACATCATTCAGCCATTAAATGGAATGAAATTCTGACACATGCAACAGCATGAATGAATCTTGAGGAGATTATGGTAAGTGAAATAAGCCAGTCACAAAATGACAAATACTGTGTGATTCTACTTACATGAGGTACCTAAATTAGGAAAATTCTTAAAGACAGAAAATGGAATAACAGTTACCAGAGGCTGAGGGGAGAGTGGAGTGAGAGTCACTGTTCAACTGGCAGAGTTCCTATTTCAAGCAACAAAAATGTCTTGGAAATGGATAGTGGCGATGGTTGCAAAACAATGTGAATGTACTTAACGCCACTGAATTGTACACTTAAAAATGGTTAAAATGGTAAAGTTTATGATGTATTCTTTACCACAATAAGAAATAAGTGGATAACTGCAGAGTCATATATCTATTAAAGAAATTGAATCCACAGGTAAAAACCTTTCCATGAAAAATCCCTCTGGGCCCAGAGTGAATTGTACTAAATATTTAAATAATAATCCAATCTAAACGAAGTCTTCCAAGAAATTTCAGAGGAATGAATACTTCCTCCGTCATTCTTTGAGTTTTACATTACCCTGATACCAAAACCAAAGACATTACAATTAAAGAAAACTACAGACTAATAGTCTTCATAAACATAGATGAAAACCCCATGCAAAATTTTATAAATTCGTATAAATCTGTATAAAATATTTATAAAAGAGCAACACAACATAACCAAGTGGGGTTATCCTAGAAGTGAAAGGTTAACAACACTGCAAACAATCAATGTGATTTTTACTGCTATATTGAATCAAAAAGAAACTTCATAAGGTCATCTTAACAGATGAAGAAACTGAACTAAACAAAATTCAACATACATTCCTGATAAAATCTTTCAGCAAACTAGGAACAGAAGGGAACTTCTTCAACTTGGTAAACCATGTCAATGAGGAATACACAGTTAACATAATATGTAATGGTAAAGACTGAATATTTTCCACTTAATATCAGGAACAAAACGGATATCAGCTCTTATTACTTCTAGTCAACGTTATCACATCTATTCAGTACTGAAGAATTTTACTGAGGACAATATGACAAGAAATAAAAAAAGCATCTAGAGTGGAAGAAAGGATGTAGAATAATATAGAAATCCAATGGAATCTACAGAGAATAAAAACAAAAACAAAAACTCCTAGCACTAATAAGCAAGTTTAGCAAGGTTGGAGATAATAAACTAAACATTTCTTAAAAAAAAAACAGCTTCATTTCTCTATATTAGCCATGAACAAAGTGAAATTGAAAAATTATTCAAATACCACTTTACATGAAAATCTATAAAATACTTAGGGCTGAATTTAACAAAACATGCAAAAAACCTCAAACAAAACACTTGAGCAAAATTTTAAAAGATGTAAATAAATGTAGAAATATAACTTGTTTGGAGACCGTAAGACTCAATCTTGTTAAGAGGTCACTTCTCTACAAATTGATCTAAAATTGATCTAAAATGAACCACAGTTCTGCTGTGGTAACACATGAATGTGTAAAACTTCTAGAAGAAAGTATAGAGGAAAATTATTGCAACCTTCTGCTAGGCAAAAGATACAATATTGAGATTATACATAAAAGAAAAAAATTATAAACTGTATTTTATTAAAATAAAAATTCTAATAATAATTTTCTACTGTTAAGAAAATGATAAGAGGAGCCACATACTTGGAGGAAAATATTTGCATAGCATAAATCACCTAATAAGGGATTTAAAAGCAAACTATATAAAGAACTCTCAAAATTCTACAATGAGAAAAGAAAAAAAACTGGAGAAATGAACAAAAGATTTGAATGAATACTTTATACACACATGTGGGCATGTGATAAATAAGCACTTTAAAGGATAGTCAACTTCATTGGTCATTAGAGAATGTAAATTAAACCATAAGATACTAATGTATGCCTATAAGAATGATAAACATTTAAAAGACTCATTCTACTAAGTGTAAGGGTGAGAAAACTATTTACAGTTGTGATTACCCAAAACAGTTTATTTTTGTATCTATTAATTATTGTATTACTTTCTATGCAAAAAAAACTGTTAACTTACTTTTGCCCACCCCTGTATGTGAAAATGTGAAAGAACAGAAACTTTCATACAATGTTAATGGGAAAAATGTTAAATAATACTTTATTTAAAACAGCCAAATTGTTTCCAAAGTTAAACCTTCACTTACTATATAATCCAGCACTTCCACTACTATTTACTCTAAAGAAATAAAAATTAATATTCATATAAAATCCTGTACTTGAAAGTTTATAATTGCTGTATTCATAATCATCTAAAAGTGGAAACAACCCAAATGTCTTACAGGTTGAAAATGGACAAACCAACTGTGAACCAACTGTACAATAAAATATGACTCTGCAATAAAAGAGAACAGACAATTGACATGCAACTGTGTGTAGCTCAAAGGCATTATACTAATTGAAAAAACTCAGTCTGAACAGGTTATATACTATATTATTCCATTTATGTGACATTCTTAGAAAAATAAAATAATACCAGTTAGAACTAACCAGGGGTTGTCAAGGGCTACAGCAGGGGAAAAGTATAACTAAAAAGGGATCACCAGGTATGTTGGGTGATGATACAACTGTATAGCATCCCAATGGTGGTAGTAAAAATATGACCATATACACCTGTTATGTTAAAATTCAAATAACTGCATACCTCAAATATCACTTTTATTGTATGAGTTTTTCAAAATAGCACTACCAACTCATATACAAACATAATAGATCGAAAATATTTTCTGAAAGAATAAATTCTCAGATACATGTATTGTAAAACTGCTGCTCTCCAATTTAAGATTTACTTTGTTGAGAAGTCCAAAACTGACTGGAAAATTATTCTATGGGCTTTTAAAGAGCTCTTTATTAAAAATATTTGTTGATTGTGTTATTTTATTTTATTTGTCTCTTTTGTATCTATCTAATTAAGAAAGAGATATAACAAATGTACTAATACAGCGATTTTAATCAAATTCTTCTCTTATGTATGGACAGATTTTGCATGTATGTGTATGTGTGTGCGTATCTTGTATGTTTGGTGCCTACTTGTTTATGACTATTATAGTTGCTTTGTTAATTAATTGGATCTTTAATCATTTCATAATATCCTGTTTTATTCTGTCCAGTGCATTAACCTTAAATTTTATCTTATGTTATATTACCATTTCTGCTTTTGGATTGTTTGCATTTGCCTGGCTGATTCCTTTATTTTCAACCTTTCCAAATTTAAGTGTTCTTCAATTCCATCTGACATCAGAATTATTAGGAGAATTGGATCCATTCACATGTAATTAACTAATATGTTTAATTCTGTTGCTGCTTTCTTATATTTAGCATTTTTGACATTCTGTTCAAATCTATGCTTCATCTTTCTTGTTCAGTTGTACTACTGTGATGTGGTTTAAAAAGAATACCAAGTTAGAAATGAAAAGGCTGGGTTTAGTGTCAGCAACTTTACTAAGTTCTACAAAGGTAAGAGTTTAACCCCTTTAAGTCATTTCTCTCTTCTTATCAAGGAATATAAAAATTCCTGCTTTACCTTCTTTTTCATTGTGTTTTTTTTAGGAGAGAGGGAGACAGAGAAGAGCAGGGAAGAACATCAAAAGAAATATTACAAAAGCTTTAAGGATCCAATGGAGAACAAGATTATGAGGACCTAGACCCCAAAATCTGAGTTTATGAACAATTTTAAAAGTATTAACAATAAAATATGAAAAGTGCTCTGATACCCTGCAGGACAGGGTAAAGTACATTTCAAGAATTGAGAAGCAATGGGGGCTGGGAATGAGAAAAGATGTATAAAACCTTATAAAATTACTCTGGGGGCGGTGGGGTGAAGAATAACCTTGGACCCAGGGCTTTTTATGGTGGCTACCTAAACAGGGAAAAACTGTGTGATGCCTGATGGCCTTTTGGCACATAGCAACAAGCAAGGTAAAACATTTTGGAGAAAGAAGGTGTGGGGAAGGACTTGTCAGGCTGAACTGGGAGGCTCCAACTTGACTCCTGATGAAGGACAGGAGGCTAATAGATGGGTGGGTGATCTTACTCCAAATGGGAATCACTATCTAATAAATAAGAAATAAAGCAACTAAAACAGGGCCTGGAAATTAAGAAACACATTCCTAAGTCCAAGATTTCAAATGTTCAGACTCAAAATTCAAAATATCCAGGGAACAATGAGAAAGAAACATACCCTACCACAACCTACGGAACACAGGAAAACTTGTTCTTAGTACATCGTTATTAAAAAATAAGACTAAAAATAAGGGAAGTTAACACACATCTTAATACAGTAATAATTAGACCAAAAGAAAATTTGAAAGGAAAGGAAAAGTATAAAGCAAATCCTCAAAAAATAAAATAGATACATTCCTTAGAAAAAGACAGAAAACAAAAATGTACCAAAATATACATGTTTAGCTATGAGAGAGGAACATAAGCACAGATAATAGAGAGTTTAAAAGAATACAATGTGGGGGGGGGGCTAAGATGGCGTCAGAGTAGGAAGGAGCAGATTTGGTTTCCCTCTGCTCAGGGGAGAAAATCCTGACTGATCAATGGAGTAGAGAAGCAAGCAACCAACATACTTCAGCATATGTGAAAATAGGGGACCAAAGATTGTGGTGGAACTGAAAATCTGGACCCTAAGAAGAGTGCCGCAACAAGGTAGGGTCCCAGGGACCAGCGTGTTGTCTGGGGGCTGCAGCCCCAGGCCAAGGGCCTGCTGCTGGGTTTGCCGCAGAGCCCTTGGGAGAGAGCCGAGACAACTGCTCCCTTCCCAGCCAAACAAGGTCTGAGCGGCACTGGGAGGAATCCAGGTGCTAGCAAACACACAAGGGCTGTGAGCACCTTTGGAGGCTGCGGACACTGGAGGGGCTAGGTCATGCAGCAGGCCCTGACCCTCATATTCACTGGTCTGGCTGGAGAGTTTGGCTGTGGGAGAAGCCAGACCACTGTGTGGAGTAGCAGGCTTGAAAGGGAGGAATTTCTCAAGAGGAAGGAGTGAATAGACAGACACTGTTTGGGGAATTCTCCAAAAGTGATCAATCACTCCAGCCTCCCTGCCATCCAGCCCAGGGCGTGCATGCAGGGAGAGCATCCCTGCATCCCAGTCCACAGCAGTAATCTTGGGGAAAGACCTGATTCCCACACTCAGGGCACAAGGCTGAGGAGCCACGTTAGCTTCTCAGACAGTGGGGGAGCCAGTGCGAGTGCCGCTGACGGAGGAAGAAAAGCCATACCAATCACCCCTCAGCCTGCTGCAGCCAGCAAGAGCAGAAAAACTGGTTTGGCCACTTTGAAACCAAGAGACTTTTTAATTTGATTCTATTTTTTTAACAATTCTTAATTTTTAAATTTTTATTGTTTTTATTCTCTTTTGATTTCTTTTTCCTCTCTATCCTGGTTTCTTGTTTTATTCCTTCCTCCTTCCTTTTCTCCAATTTTATCTCTTCTTCCTTCCTTCATCTGCCTTTTCTATTTTTATTTAATTTTTTTTTCTAAATACCTACAAGTGAGACAAAATCCTGGATCTGTGAAAAGACCAAAGTTGAACCCAAAGAAGGGGCATCACAACAGCTGGGACAGTGAAACAAATTTCACTCTGCTATTACAGAGAACCTGCAAGTTATTGCATATTTGTATTATTATTATTTTCCCTGTATTCTTAACACCTTTTTTAATAGTATTTTTGTATCCGTCTTCTTTTTGTATAGTCTGCTTTGCTAGGCTGGATATATTGTATGACCTGACAGCTTTCCCCTGATATCTCTTTCCATAGTGTTTTGCTAATCTACTGTCCTTTAACTCACCTGTGTCCCATTAGCACACTACTCGAGGTTCTATACTCCCTATTCTTGTTACCAGATCTCATAGATTCTGTCATATGATTGTTGCCATAATATTATTGTAAATAATTGCTGTTCCGTGCAATTGTAATTACTTCACAACACCCCTCCCAGATCTTAGCCCATTTCAAAGTTTCCTGAACTCTATTACTGTAGTGGCTCACACCCTATACCTATCTACTATCCTTTACTCTCACCTTACCTCAGAATCTGACCTCCCACAACCTCCCTGCTTTATAGATCCAACTCACAATCCTTCCTTCCCCAACAAGAGTCTTATCTTCTTTCCATCCTTTCTAAAAATCAGCTAGCTGGGTGGAAGATCACGGTTAACACTATACATAGTGAAAGGATCTCCTATCTCTTCCCTACTTGCTACTACTGTAAATAGCATAGAATTCCCTGTTGCTGTCTTAAACCATTTTGCCTTCCCTCTCCAACTGATGACAAAAAAGAATAGGTGGAGGAGGTGAACACCAGGATACCCACTGGAAAAGGAAACCCAACAACAAAGGAACCACTAACAGATAACAACAGAAGAAGGTGAAGGAGGGAGTAGTAACCACACAAACCTCAATCCAGGACCTATCTGGAAATACAACTAAACAGTAGAGACAGTACCCAAAACAAACAACTGAACAAGATTTCTTTAAACCTTATACACACAGAAGAACCAGCTTCAACACAACCTGCCCTCACCAGCACAACAAAATACAGGAGGTGGTGGACAGAGTGACCCTCATTTAACCAGCTGGTGGGAAGGAACCACCAAAGAAGGACTCAACAACAATCAAAACCCAAAGGCAAACACAAAGCCAACTTAAGCAACAGACCAAGACCAGTGAGCTTGGGAGATCAAGGAAACAGCACCACTGAAACTCACTGCTATTCTACTAAAGAAGTTCACAAAATAAATCCAGGGAGCCAGAACAGATCAATATAGGAAGCTGAGGCGAACAAGAAGAGTCTCACAAACAATGGGAAGACAAAGAAACAATCCCCAAATGAAAGGAAAGGAGGAAGCCTCAGAAAGAATGCTAAATGAAATAGAGGCAATTCAACTATCAGATATTGAGTTCAAAGCAATCATTGTCAGGAAGCTCAATGAGCTCACAATGAGCTACCAGAAACTACAGGGAAGCTGTAATGAACTCACTGAAAACTACATCAGCATGAAAAAGGAAATAGAAACTCTCAACAAGGGCCAAGAGGAAATGAAGAATACAATTTCTGAACTGAAGAACACAGTAGAAGGAATGAAAAGCAGGATCGATGAAGCAGAATATTGGATCAGCAAGCTAGAGGACAAAGTAGAAGAAAACACCCAGAAAGAGCAAGAAAAGGAAAAGAGGCTCAGAAAAAATGAAGAGGGATTAAGAGAAATGCAAGACAATATGAAATGTAATAGTGTCCATATAATAAGGATACCAGAAGGAGAAGAAGAAGAACGAGGGATAGAAAACCTATTTGAAAAAGTAATGATGGAAAACTTCCCTAATTTGATGAGACAAAAAGTCACACAAATCCAGGAAACACAGAGAGTCCCAATCAAGAGAAATCCAAAGAGGTCCACCTCAAGACACATCATAATTAAAATGGCAAAATTTCAAGACAAAGAGAGAATGTTAAAGGCAGCGAGGGAGAAACAGGAAGTAACATACAAGGGAGCCCCAATAAGGCTAACAGCTGACTTTTCAATGGAAACACTCCAAGCCAGAAGAGAATGGCAAGAAATAATCCAAGTAATGAGAACCAGAGGCCTGCAACCACGACTACTTTACCCAGCAAGGCTCTCAATCAAGATAGAAGTCCAAATAAGAAGCTTTTCAGACAAAAGAAGTCTAAAAGAATACACCTCCACTAAACCAGCTCTGCAAGAGATGCTAAAGGGACTGTTTTAAGGAAAGAAAGGGATAGAGAGAGTGAGAGAGGAACACACGTAAATAAAAGGCAATGAATAAGTACCTATCAATAATAACCTTAAACATAAATGGATTAAATGCTCCAATCAAAAGACATAGAATAGCTGATTGGATAAGAAAACATGACCCACACATATGCTGCCTACAAGAGACCCATCTCAGGATAAAAGATCTGCACAGGCTGAAAGTGAAGGGCTGGAAACAAATTTTCCAAGCAAATGGACAGGAAAAAAAAGCTGGGGTAGCAATACTCATATCTGACAAAATAGACTTCCAAAGAAGGACCATAAAGAGAGACCCAGAAGGTCACTTCATAATACTCAAGGGAAGAATTCACCAAGAAGACATAAATATTGTAAATATATATGCACCCAACATAGGAGCACCCAAATACGTAAAGAAAATCTTAGAGGACTTCAAGAAAGATACTGACAGCAACACAATTATAGTGGGGGATTTTAACACCCCACTATCAAAAATGGACAGATCTTCTAAACAAAATATCAACAAAGATATTGTGGCATTGAACAATACCCTAGATGAAATGGGCTTTACTGATCTATATAGAACCCTCCATCCTAAAGAAGCTAAATACACATTTTTTTCAAATGTACATGGAACATTTCAAAGATTGACCACATGATAGGACACAAAACAAACCTCAACAATTTCAAAAAAATTGAAATCATACCAAGCATTTTCTTGGATCACAAGGGACTGAAACTAGAAATCAAACCAAAGGAAAAAAACCCAAAACACTCAAATTCATGGAGATTAAATAGCATGCTATTAAACAATGAATGGGTCAAGAATGATATTAGGGAAGAAATGAAAAAGTTTCTGGAAAAAAATGAAAACGAACTCACAACAACCCAAAACTTATGAGACACAGCCAAGGCAGTCCTGAGAGGGAAGTTCATAGCCATACAGGCCCACCTAAAAAGGTTAGAAACATTCCAAATAAACAACCTAACCCTACATCTACAAGAACTCAAGGAACAACAACAAAGGCAGCCCAGAGCAAGCAGAAGGAAGGAAGTAACCAAGATCAGAGCAGAATTAAATGACATAGAGACTAAAAGCACAATTCTAAGGATCAATTAATCCAAGAGCTGGTTCTTTGAAAAGATAAACAAAATCGACAAGCCTTTAAGCAGACTCATCAAGAAAAAAAGAGAGAAAACCCAAATAAACACAATCAGAAATGAAAGAGGAGAGATTACAACAGATACCACAGAAATACAAAGGATTGCAACAAATTACTACGAAGAAGTGTACGCCAAGAAATTTGAAAACTTAGATGAAATGGACAAATTTCTAGAAAAATATAATCTTCCAAAACTCAATAAAAAAGAAGCAGAAAGCCTGAACAAATCAATAACAGCAAAAGAAATTGAAGCAGTAATCAAAAAACTCCCAACACACAAAAGCCCTGGGCCAGATGGTTTTAGAGGAGAATTCTACAAAGCATTTAAAGAAGAGCTAACACCTATCCTTCACAGACTATTTCAAAAAGTCCAAAGAGATGGAAGACTCCCAAACTCTTTTTATGAGGCCAACATCATCTTAATTCCAAAACCAGATAAAGACACAACAAAGAAAGAAAACTACAGGCCAATATCACTGATGAACATTCATGCTAAAATCCTCAATAAGATACTGGCAAACTGCATCCAACAGTACATTAAGAAGATCATACACCATGACCAAGTGGGATTCATTCCAGGGATGCAAGGATGGTACAATATTCGCAAATCAGTAAATGTAATACATCACATAAACAAAAGCAAAGACAAAAACCACATGATCATATCAATAGATGCAGAAAAAGCATTTGATAAGGTACAACACCCATTTATGATAAAAACACTCAGCAAAGTGGGAATACAGGGAGCATTCCTCAACATAATAAAGGCCATATATGAGAAACCTACATCCAACATTATACTCAATGGGCAAAAATTAAAATCTTTTCCACTAAGAACAGGAGCAAGACAAGGATGTCCACTTTCACCACTTCTATTCAATATAATACTGGAAGTTTTAGCCACAGCAATCAGACAAGAAAAAGAAATAAAAGGAACCCAAATCGGAAAGGAGGATACAAAACTGTCACTGTTTGCAGATGACATGATAGTGTACATAGAAAATCCTATAGAATCCACCAAAAAACTGCTTGACCTAATAAATGAATTTGGCAAAACAGCGGGATACAAAGTCAATATCCAGAAATCAAAGGCATTTCTGTACACCAACAATGAAACAGCAGAAGCAGAAATCAAGAAAAAAATCCCATTTGAAATAGCAAAAAGAAAAATAAAATACCAAGGAATAAACCTAACCAAAGAGGTAAAAGACCTGTATTCAGAAAACTACATAACACTGAGGAGAGAAATCAAGGAAGACACAAACAAATGGAAACATATACCGTGTTCATGGATTGGAAGAATTAATATCATCAAAATGTCCATACGACCAAAAGCAATTTACACATTCAATGCAATACCTATTAAAGTATCAATGGCTTATTTCACAGACATAGAACAAACACTTCAACAATTTATATGGAACCATAAACGACCCCAAATAGCTGCTGCAATATTGAGAAAGAAGAGTAAAGTAGGAGGGATCACAATACCTGACACTAAACTATACTACAAGGCCACTGTAATCAAAACAGCCTGGTACTGGCATAAAAACAGGCACATGGACCAATGGAACAGAATAGAGAGCCCAGAAATAAACCCAAGTCTCTACAGTCAATTAATATTTGACAAAGGAAGCAGCAACATAAAATGCAATAAAAATAGCCTCTTCAACAAATGGTGTTGGGAGAACTGGACAGCTACGTGCAAAAAAATGAAACTCGTGCACCAACTTACACCTTATACAAAAATAGATTCAAGGTGGATAAAAGACTTAAATATAAACCGTGATACCACTAAAGTCCTAGAAGAGAATGTAGGTAGGAAAATCTCAGATATTTCACACAGAAACTTTTTTACTGACTTGTCCCCCAGAGTAAGGGACATAAAAGAAAGAATAAACAAATGGGACCTCATCAAAATAAAAAGCTTTTGCACAGCTAAAGAAAACAGTATCAAAATAAAAAGAGAACCAACTGTATGGGAAAACATATTTGCCAATGATACCTCAGACAAGGGTTTAATCTCCAAAATATATAAAGAACTTACACGACTCCATTCTAAGAAGACAAGCAACCCAATTAAAAAATGGGCAAAGGACTTGAACTGACACTTCTCCAAGGAGGACATACAGAAAATTCAAAGACACATGAAACGATGCTCAATATCGCTAGCTATCAGAGAGATGCAGATTAAAACCACAATAAGATACCACTTCACACCAGTCAGAATAGCCATCATAAACAAAGCAACAAACAACAAGTGTTGGAGAGGTTGTGGAGAAAAGGGGACCCTAGTGCACTGTTGGTGGGACTGTAGACTGGTACAACTACTATGGAAAGCAGTATGGAACTTCCTCAGAAAACTAAAAATGGATCTGCCTTTTGACCCTGCGATTCCACTGCTGGGACTCTATCCTAAGAACACTGAAACACCAATACAAAAGAACCTTTGCACCCGATGTTCATAGCAGCACAATTTACAATAGCTAGGTGCTGGAAGCAACCTAGATGCCCATCAGTAAATGAATGGATCAAAAAACTCTGGTACATTTACACGATGGAATTCTATGTAGCAGAAAGAAAGAAGGAGCTCCTACCCTTTGCAACAGCTTGGATGGAGTTGGAAAACCTTATGCTAAGCGAAACAAGCCAGGCAGTGAAAGACAAGTACCATATGATCTCTCCTTTAACAGGAACCTAAACAACAAAACAAAGAAACAAGCAAAATATAACCAAAGACACTGAAATAGAGGACAGACTGACAGTGACCAGAGGGGAGAGAAGAGGGAATTTCAGGGGAGAATGGGAAGAGTTTACAGGAACAAATTTAAAGGACACATGGACAAAAACTAGAGGGAGGGTGGTAATGGGAGGGAAGTGGGGAGGGTTGGGTGGGTGGGCTGGAATGGGAGTAAAAGGGAGAAAACTATACTTGAGCAGTGATTAAAATAAAAAAAATAGGAAAAAAAGAATACAATGTGCAACTAATTAAAAAGATAACTGGACTTTCCCAGTTACACTCCCAAGACTATCTTGATTTGAAACTTGAAGAGGTTGTATGGTAAAGAAATGAGCAGTATCAGACAGACTCGCAGGTGAAATGCAACCTTTGAAGAACAGATTGGTCTAATAGTATTTAAGTTAGGAAAGACAATTAAAAATATAGAAAGTGACTTCATTTTGAAAACTGGTACAACCTTAATACCAAATCCTAATTAAAAAAAAATACAATAAAGGAGCCCTGGCTGATGTAGCTCAGTGCATTGAGCATGGGCTGGGAACTAAAGTGTCCCAGGTTCGATTCCCAGCCAGGGTACATTCCTGGGTTGCAGGCCAGAAACCCCAGCAACCGCACATTGATGTTTCTCTCTCTCTCTCTCCCTCTCTCTCTCTCTCTCTCTCTCTCTCTCTCTCTCTCCCTCCCTTCCCTCTCTAAAAATAAATAAATAAAATCTTTAAAAAAATACAAAAAAGGAAAGAACATCTTATATACAAATATAGATGTAAAAATTCTAAATTCAATATTAGTCAACAAAATAAAAAATATGTCAAACAATATGAATGAAGACTTGTCTAAAAAAGCAAGGATATTTCAGTACAAAAGTCTATTAACCATTAATCAATGCTGACAAGGCAAATGGAAAATCACAGCCTTTCCTAATAAAATCTCTAAGTAAATAGAAAAAAGAAACTTCTTACATATCATGAAGTATTTGTTTTTTGACATTATTCTAAATAAAGAAATGCTGGTGCCATTTTTTACTGCTTTCTTTTTTTTTAAAGATTTTATTTATTTATTTATTTTTTAGAGAGGGAAGGGAAGGAGAAAGAGAGAGAGAGAAACATCCATATGTGGTTGCTGGGGGTCATGGCCTGCAACCCAGGCATGTACCCTGACTGGGAATCGAACCCGCAACACTTTGGTTCACAGCCTGCGCTCAATCCACTGAGCTACGCCAGCCAGGGCCCACTTTATTTCAATTAAAATGATTAATTGAATGAAAAAATATAAAATAGAATGGCTATATTTTTCTTTGAATTATCTATTTCACACTTCCAAAAACTTTAGCAAACTTATGTTATAGAGTCAAACAAGCATAAACTTACTACGTTCCAATTTAATTAAATTATCCTTTGTTAAGTAAACCCAAACTGTACGGTAACTTTTGGATCAGACAGATTTGGTCTCTGCCCTTAGGAGCCTAACACAGGTAATCTGAGGGCATAATCATGGGTATTTTTTTAAAAGCTTACCAAGGGTATGACAAGAATCAATGACATAAGTCAACTAATAATTACCAAAATTTGTCTAACTTTAGTTAAAATGTATCAACCATCAGGAAACATTTTTACATATTTTAACAGTTGTTAAGTCTTACAAACATATTAAGAACTAGGTTGTGAGCCTGTTTTAAGTACATAACTGGTTTTAAATTTTGTAATTTTTTAATTTGAAAAATGTTTTATTTTTTATATTCAAAGATGGCCTAAAACAGGATAAACTAAAAAGAAAACTTAAACATGGAGCAAATGTTGCCAATTAACTCAGATTATATGAAATTAGTACAAGTAATTTCTACAAGGATCTAATTTCCATGCTTAAATTTCCATCAGTTCTATTTATGCAGCTTTTAAGTACCATTCCATGATCTTGCCAGTCATCAAAGAAAATAAAATCTAATACATTTTCCCCTAAAACTGTAATGTAACAAAAAAAGGTCAAATATTCTTGCAAGTTTATTTATAGTGTGTATTTATTTTTATATCAGAGATGTTATCTTGAATTATATCTTTAAATATTTGTTGTGTTTGTTTATTTTTCTTCTTCTGAGTCTCAAACATGCGTATGTTGATTCTCTTTATCTGATTTCTATATCTATCAATTTCATTTTTTAAAACGCTTTTATTCATTTTGGTAAATTTTACCCACTTTGTCCATTTCTAGCTTCTATGTCCTTTATATGTTTTCCAAGTATCTATTTGTTTTTGTGACCCTTCCTTCATTTCAGTGACAGTTTTATTTTCTTACTTATTTTCCTTTTTGCTAAAATAAGCTTATGTTGCAGTTGCTCATGTAATCACACTATCTCTTCCCTGGCCTATTATATCACTATTTTGTGCCATCAGCAATAAATACTTCCATAAAGTTTTAAAATCCATGGAAAAATATTTGTTCATAATTTTCATCTGTTTTACAGTACTACTTTTTTCTGGTGAGTATTCTTTATCTGTCCTTTGTTTTTTCTTTTTTTTTTTCTTCCTCTTTGACTCTTGAATGGTGGTAGTATCCTTGAGCTGGATTCCTTTTGATTTTCGATCTTTGCATAAGGTGAGGTTTTCTTGGACAAGCTATTTATAGGAGGGTCATGCAGAGAGCCAAAGTGGCTCTGGTTCTGGACCAGCTAGACTTTTCTGTGATTCAGTATTTTACATGGGAAGTGTTTAATTTTTTACTTCTCACCAGCCAATGAAACTGGGCAGCCTGAGGTTTTTCACAATGCACAGGCAAATAAAAAGTAGCTCAAAGTAGACAAATAAAAAATAGCTTATTTGTGAAATTCTTTGTTTGCCTTCACCTCCCTAAACTCTTAGAATCAAACCAGGCAAAGAGAAACTTCTGCCATTAGCTCAGGAAACCCATTTTGCTCTTGCAAACAAGAGATATGCTTATTATCATTATTATTTATGGAGTAGAATTATCTACCTCAATGATTTCACTCGAAAAATTATTTTATAATGCTTTTGCATTCTGTCATAGAGGTTTTTCCTTTTATAGATTCTTACAATTTAAATGCATAGCTTGTTAATTCTATGTGATATTAAATATATAATTGTCATTATGTTATATTACATTAAGCCAATTTGTAATCATATATACTTGAATAATTTACAAATTCAAAATTTGAAAAAAAAGAGATGTAGAGTTTGCATCTCAGGGTGGTCCACTCAACTTTACGAAGCATCTCTCACTAGCAGTGAGCTCTGCAGCTGACGCATCTCTCTACTTCTTCCCACATGCCACCGGCTTAACCTCCATTGCTTTTGGCAGCCATGTGACCTATTTTTTGGCCTGGGGTTTTAGCTGTCTTGCAGTTTAGTGAAACTTGAGGTTTGTGTTTTAGGTTTTCCCTTTGTTATTATCAGTTAACTGGCAGAAAACAAAAGAAATTTCAATTTTATAGTACCATCTTCAAATCCTAAAATCAACAATTATCTTAAAAGAGTATTTTCTACAAGATAGAAACTGAAGTGTTTCACCATATTACTGAAAGATAAAGATGTGCTTTCTTTACTGTTTTACTGTGATAGGTAAAATACAAAGTGTCCACAGAACATTAGTTTTTACAAGACCATTAGCAATTGAGCTAATTGTTTATTTTACAAACTCATATGTATATTGGTTATAATGAAAGGCAGAAAATAATCTGAAGCCTAAATGTAAAAGATACTTGTCAGATCCAGGGCTCATCTGGGGAACAAATTTATGTGTATTCTTATCAGTATGCTACAATTTTAGTATTTGTTTAAAGCAAAGCCTTTTTAGTAATAAAGGCAACACATGATCTGTCATTCTGAAAGTTATCAGATTCTGTTTCAGTTTGAAATGAAGGTGGATAGCTTTATATTATATATAACATCATTGCCTTACTAAAATTTTAGCTCTAGGTGAGTTTATTTTCCTGCCAGTTATTATTCTTCTATTCCTTGCTATCCATTATCAGGAATGTTCTGAGCAAAATGAAGTTTTACTACTAATTTTCTAAAGGAGCAAATAATACACCAAAGCCAAATTAAAATGGATTTTGAATTACTATTGTTTTAAATGATTTCCTTTCACACACATAAGAGTAAATGTTTACATACCATACAAAAGCTAAGTAATGCCTGACATAATTTATTAAAACATTTAGAGATACTATGAGCTCCTGTCAATACAAAGAAGAGCTCTTCCTCACAGAATTCTAAGAAATGTAAACAGAATAATGAATTTGAAAAATCACCATCTGACAACCACCATAGTTGGGATGCCAGCTTGACACCCCACAGTGGAGAAACCTGGCATATATAACCTTAAGTAACCAAAATCTCATCCCCAGTGATGGTACAAATAACCACCATGATCTAAGAAGCATTTTTGTGCAATTTCTTCAGAAAATGCATAACCTAAATCTAACCAGGAGGACACAGTACAATTGAAGGATGTGCTGCAGAATAAGTGACCTGCATGTACACTTCAAAAATGTCAAGGCCATTGTAATTTGTGCTGCTATGAACATTGGGGTGCATAGCTTCTTTAATTGGTGTTTCAGGATTCTTAGGGTATAATTCCAGCAGTGAAATTGCTGGGTCAAAGGGCAGTTCCATTTTTATTTTTCTGAGGAAATTCCATACTGTTTTCCACAGTGGCTGCACCAGTCTGCATTTCCACCAACAGTGCACTAGGGTTCCCTTTTCTCTCCAGCCTCACCAGCACTTGTTTGTTGAGTTGTTTATGATGGCCATTCTGACCGGTGTGAAGTGATATATCATTGTGGTTTAATTTTCATCTCTCTAATGGCTAGTGATGCTGAGCATCTTTTTATATGTCTTTTAATTCTCTGTCTGTCCTCCTTGGAGAAGTGTCTGTTCAGGTCCTTTGCCCATTTTTAATTGGATTGTTCCTCTTCCTGGAGTGGAGTTGTGTGAGTTCTTTATATATTTTGGAGATCAAACCCTTGTCTGAGGTAACATTGGCCAATATATTTTCCCATACAGTTGGTTCCTTATTCATTTTGCTGATGGTTTTTTTTTTAGCTGTGCAAAAGCTATTTATTTTGATGAAGTCCCATTTGTTTATTCTTTCCTTTATATCCCTTGCTCTAGGGGACATATCAGTGAAAACATTGCTACCTGGAATATCTGAGATTTCCACGCCCATGTTCTCCTCTAGGACTTTTGTGGTGTCATGACTTACATTTATGTTTCTTATCCATCTGGAGTTTATTTTTTTATATGGTGTAAGTTGGTGGTTGAGTTTCATTTTTTATCATGTACCTGTCCAGATCTCCCACCATGATTTGTCAAAGAGGCTATTGTTACTCCATTTGACGCTTCTTCCCCATTTGTCAAATATTAATTGGCCGTAGACACTTTGGTGTATTTCTAGGCTCTCTATTCACTTTCATTGATCTATGTGTCTGTTCTCATGCCTGTACCAGGCTGTTTTGTTTACAGTGGCCTTGTAATACAGTTTAATATTAGGTATTGTGATCCCTCCTGCTTTGTTCTTCTTTCTCAAAATTGCTGCAGCCATTTGGGGTTGATTATGGTTCCATACAAATTTTTGAAATGTTTGTTCTATATCTATGAAATATGCCATTGGTACTTTAATAGGGATTACATTGAATCTATAAATTGCTTTGGGTAGTACGGACATTTTGATGATGTTAATTCTTCCAATCCATGAACATGGTACATGTTTCCATTTGTTTGTGTCTTCCTTAATTTCTTTCTTCAGTGTTGTATAGTCTTCTGAGTATAGGTTTTTTATTGCTAGGTACTTTGTTTTTCTTGTTGCTATAGCAAATGGGATTTTTTCCTGATTTATGTTTCTGATATTTCATTGCTGGTGTACAAAAATGCCTTTGATTTATGAATATGAACTTTGTATCCTGCTGTTTTGCTAAATTCACTTATTAGGTCAAGTATTTTTTTTTGATGGAGTCTATAGCATTTTCTATATACACTATCATGTCATCTGCAAACAATGACAGTTTTGCTTCCTCCTTTCCAATTTGGATGCCTTTTATTTCTCTCTCGTCTGATTGCTGTGGCTAGGACTTTCAATACTATGTTTAATAGGAGTGGTGGAAGCAGACATCCTTGTCTTGTTCCTGATCTTAGTGGGAAAGCTGTTAGTTTTTGCCAAGTGCTGAAGGAAGCAACCTCAGTGCCCTTCAGTAAATGAATTGATAAAATAAAAAAACTATGGTACATTTACACAAAGGAATACTATGCAGCAGAAAGAAAGAAGGAGCTCCTACTTTTTGTGACAGCATGGATGGATATGGAGAGCACTATGCTAAGTGATATAAGCCAGGCAGTGAGAGACAAATACCATTTTGTCTCACTTATAAGTGGAACCTAGTCAACAAAACAAACATGCAAGCAAAATATAACCAGAGACACTGAAATTAAGAACTAACTGACAGTAACCAAAGGGGATGTGGGAAGAGATAATTGGGGGGAAAAGAGGGAAGGGTTGTCAGGAAAATGTATAAAGGACACATGGATGAAGCCAAAGGGGGGTAGGATTGAGGGTACATGGTGGGGATAGCTGTGGTGGGGGCAAGTGGAGGGAGGCAAATGGAGACAACTGTAGTTGAACAACAATAAAACAATAAAGTGAAACAATTAAGCATCAAAAAAATGTTAAGACCATCTTGGCTCATGCTGTGGACTCTTCTAAAATCTTTCAAAGGTCCACACCTCCTACAAACAATATCTGGCATTGTAGTACTATCATACCCTTTGCTAAGTGGCCCTAGGCCTGGCAGTAGTGGCAGCCAACTTTGGTTTGCAGCTTGGCTTCTCCTGGGAACTTGAAGCCCAGCACAAGCAACAGCCAATTGCAGATCACTTTGTAGCTCATCCTGGGTGGCTCCAGGCTCAGCACAGACAGTGTCTGACTTTGTCTGCACCTCCCAGAGGATCTAGAGCCAGCATACCCAGCGGGCAACTTTAGACTATGTTAAAGAACTACCCAATCATCTCTATAAGTGACATACTCAAGGGATAGACTCAGCCTCAGGGTGCACCAGACCCTGTTGAAGTAAGTCCTGATCTTCCACAGTAATTAGAGGTTGTCAGCTGGTGGTCACAATTAGTACCTGGAGCTGATTGGCCTAGGAGTAAATCTCTCCTACTGCTGTGACAACAGCAATCAAGGGTAAACTACAACAGAAGGGTGTACACAGCCCGCATGGGGGGAGCACACATAGCATGCCCAGCTCAGGTGAACAGGGAGGCTGTGCCACTGAACACTACAGGGCACCTTCTACATAAAGCCACTCAACCAAGCTTGGGAGACATAGCAGCTCCAGCTAATACTGCCAAAATGAGGAGACAAAGAAAGATGTTCCAAATGAAAGAACAGAACAAAACTCCAGAAAAATAACTAAACAAAATGGAGACAAGCAATCTACTAGATGCAGAGTTCAAAACACTGGTTATAAAGATGCTCAGTGAAGAACTGAGGGGAGAGTACATGAACTTAGTGAGAACTTCAACGGCATAAAAAATGACATAGAAACCATAAAAAACTAGTCAGAAATGAAGGATATGCTAACATAAATGAAAAATGATTTGTATGGCATCAACAGTACAGTGGATGAAGTTGAGAATCAAATCAATGATTTGGAATATAAGGAAGCAAAAAACACCCAATCAGAATAGCAAAAAGAAAAAAAGAATCCAAAAAATGAGGATAGCATAAGGAACCTCTGGGACATCTTGAAGTGTACCAACATTCACTTCATGGGGGTTCCAGAAGGAGAAGAGAGAGATGGAGAAAGTGAAAACCTATTTGAAAAAATAATGACAGAAAACTTCCCTAACCTGGTGAAGTAAATAGACATACAAGTCCAGGAAGAAAAGAGTCCCAAGCAAGATGAACCCAAAGAGGCCCATACCAAGACACATCATAATTAAAATGCAAATGGGTAAAGGCAAAGAGAGAAGCTTAAAAGCAGCAAGAGAAAGCAGTTGGTTACCTACATGGGAGTACCCATAAGACTATCAGCTAATTTCTCAACAGAAACTTTGCAGGTCAGAGAGACTGACAAAAAATATTCAAAGTGATGAAAAACAAGTACCTACAACCAAGATTACTCTAGCCAGCAAAGCTATCATCTAGAATCAAAGGGCATATAGAGAGCTCCCCAGACAAGAAAAAGCTAAAGAAGTTCATCACCACCAAACTGGTATTATGTGAAATGTTAAAGGTTTTCTTTAAGGAGAAAAATAAAAAAAAGATAAAAATATGAACAATAAAATGGCAATAAATACATATCTATCAGCAACAGAATCTAAAAAACAAAATAAATGAACAAGCAGAACAGAAACAAATTCATAGGTACAGAAAACATTTTGACAGTTGCCAGACTGGAGTGATGTAGGTGGGATGGGTGAAAAAGTGAAGGGGTTAAAAAGTATAAATTGGGTCCTGGCTGGTGTAGCTCAATGAATTGAATGCTGGCCTGTGAACCAAAGGGTCGCTGATTCAATTCCCAGTCTGGGCAGATGCCTGGGTTGCAGGGTAGGTCTCCAGTGCAGGGCATGTGAGAGGAAACCACACATTGATGTTTCCCTCCCTCGCTTTCTCCTTCCCTTCCTCTCTCTAAAAATAAATAAATAAATACAATCTTTTTAAAAAAGTATAAATTGGTAGTTACAGAATAGTCATGGGATGTAAAGTATACTCAATAATATTCTAATAACTATGTATGATATCAGATGGATATGAGATTTATCAGGATGATCACTTAGTAAGTTATATAATGTCTATTCACTGGGATATACACCTAAAACTAATATAATAATTGTATGTCAACTGTAATTGAAAAATTAAAAAATACTTTAAAAAAGAACGTAAAAATGTGTTAAGAAGGTAACTCTCATGTTAACTCTTTTTATTACAAAAAGCAAACTACAGACAGCAAGGGACAACAAAATCTTTTGTAAGTGACAAATATCTTTATTTCCTTGATTGTGGTGGTGATATAATGGGTGTGTGCACATGTCCAAACTCACCAATCTGTATACATTAAAATGTGTAAATCCTTGTTTATTAAGTATACCTTAATACAGTTGTACAAGGAACACAGCTTAAAAATGCACAAGGTATTAGCTGATATTTGAATTAAAAACAGACCTTATCATCAAAACCCCCACCCACCACAGTGGATGAGATAGAAATATATTTCAAAGTAATCTGGAAAGAATGGATGATGACAATGCTAAAATTAACTAAGCATTACCAAAAAAAGAAAAACAGAAAACATTCTAAGAAGAGCTGGGAAGATCAGTTCCATTTCAAAAAGCTTCTGAAAGAGGCACATGACCAGCCTATAAATTTTTCCTGTGATAATGTGCCTTTCCTTTTCATTCCTCCACTTAATTTAGTTTCCACTCAAGAATATCCTTGATAAGAAAGAAGTAATTATTTACATGTTCCTATTTAACCATGTAATGATTGAGATCACTGCAACTGAACTATATTTTTGTTTTAATTTCAACACTTTGTAGGAAAGTCTTTTCATTTTATTTTTTATTTTAGATTTTTTACAATTCTTTTAAAGTACAAGTGACAAGTAGTAAATTCCTGATGCGAATGTCCTAGAGAATGTTTATAACAATATCCAGGGAATCCACATGTTGGCCAGTACAGTTTAAAAACTGTACAATCAGTTTGTATTGAATAATCAGTTAGTAAATTGTATTGGATAGAGTACAAAAAACCCCATCACCCGAGAGTTTTCTCTTTGTGAACACTAGCATTGCAACATCCCTGTGAACTTAATGGAACCAGAGATGCAATTTCCAAATGATCTTACTAATAACAATAGAGCTATTTAAAGTTTATTCCCTATGAAAGACAAGAAAAATTGAAATCCTGTCAGTGACCCCAGTAGAACGTGTCCATCCAGGTGGACATGCTGAACTCTCCCTTTCTCAGCAGGGAGAAGCAGGCATTCCACTGCCTGTAGGAATGGCAGTCTGGCTGTACTAGGAACTCGAGGGCAACACAGAAACATTATTGCCACCTGAAAAATAGTTGAGAGGTGGAGATTTTACTTTTTCCAGCAAACATGAGTTGTAAAGTCCTTTATGGTAACTTCAAGGGTTGTTACTGCTGTTGATATCAGTGTAAAATGACAATGATACTGGGACAGGAAAACAAAATGAAATCTGTTTAATAAATTACTTAGGATAAATTTAGAGATAAATACAAACCATATATTGATCATTTTAAATTTAGAAGTCTATAGAGAAACAACAGAGTATCCTGGATAGGTTATTCAAATACATATTTTGATTATTCTAGGTAACACTGATCCTGAAGGCCAGGGTTACTGCCAAGCAGGATTTAGTGGAGATTTTTATGGGATGAATTCCTTTGGTCTTGCAGCTTCTAACATTTACCTTATGTGTTTGTTTCTTTTTTAAATCTCCTGCCTCTTACTCCCAGTCCCCAGTAATTACCACCAGCAAAAGAACATTTGGGTATGTATCTAGCCTCTTTTGGAAACTTTAAATTTTTTTGTTTACTCTTTATTTCTATTAAAGTAATGTATGACCATGACAACCTAATAAAATAGTACAAAAATAAATATATATGATGAAAAACAACAGTCTTTCTTTCCACTCCTTGGGATTATTGTTTTTTTAAATTTTTAAATTTTTATTTTTTAATTACTTTATTATTATTCAATTACAGTTATCTGCATTTTTCCCCCACCACTCCCCCCCCACCACAGCCAAACCCACCTCCCTCCTCTGCTTCCCCCCTCCCCCTTGGTTTTGTCCATGTGTCCTTTATAGTAGTTCCTGAAAAACCTTCCCCTCACTGTTCCCTACCCCCACCCCTCTGGCTATTGTTAGATTGTTCTTAATTTCAATGCTTCTAGTTATATTTTGTTTGCATTTTTCTTTTGTAGATTATGCTCCAGTTAAAGGTGAGATCATATGGTATTTGTCCCTCACCACCTGGCTTATTTCACTTAGCATAATGCTCTCCAGTTCCATCCATGCTGGCACAAAGAGTGGGAGCTCCTTCTTTCTTTCTGCTGCATAGTATTCCATTGTGTAAATGTACCACAGTTTTTTGATCCACTCATTTGATGATAGGCATTTAGGTTGCTTCCAGCACTTGTACTTAAATAAAAAAAAAAAACCCTAAAAAACTCAATAGAGAAATGTGCTTCTGAAAAGCTCACAAGAATCTCTTCACTGTAATTCACCAATTAGATTTAAAATGTGTTAAAATTCACATATCCTTTCACAAAATTAAAAACAGATATGCTAAGTGAGATAATCCAGTCAGAAAAAGACAAATACCATATGTTCTCACTTACATGTGGAATCTAATGAACAAAATAAACTGATGAACAAAATAGAAACAGAGGCATGGATACATGGAACAGACTGACAGCTATCAGAGGAGAAGGGCGTGGGGGGAACTGGATGAAAGAAGGTGAGGGGATTAGCTAAAGATCATATATGCATGGCCCATGGGCACAGACAACAGTGTGGTGATGGCCAGAGGGAAGGAGAGTTATGTAAAGTGTGGGGGGGAATGGGGACATCTATAATAGTGTCAACAATAAAAATAAACTTAAAAAAACCCCAGAGATGTCTACAAGAATATAGGAGGCAAAGATTCCATGGTTTTTAAAATAGCATAAATTTTATCAACATCTTTGTCTTTATTTTCTCCCCACTGAAAGTTAAGGATGCAAAGTATAGAAGGTAGGGTTTTAAATACAAAAGCAAATTTGCATTTGGTGTTTGGAGTTTATGCTCTCTCTCCTGAGAATGGTGGATTTGTAAATGTGTGGAAAAAATAGGTTCTACTGTGGCCTTGAGATGAATAATAAGTGAGTGTTCATTTTATTGCCAAGGCTCAAAAGATATTCAGATATGTAGATATTTTGCTTAACTATGGCAGTGCCAAAAATGTGAAATTATGTATTCTCAAAGGACAGAATTCAATTCACCTAAGGAAATCAAATTCAAAGTATATAACTCACTAAACAATTAAAAGCAAAAAAAGGAAAGGAAATGACCTGCATTACTTAGATATAAAGGTGTTTTTTAAAAAATTGGTTTTTGATGTATAATAAATTGTTAGAGCAATACTTACTAATGATGATTTATCACCCTTTCAAAATCTCCATTTTTCTTTTTCCAATGTTGTTGCAGTTTCTGTTTTGCAGAATGCAGACCTTACAGCAGGAGGACCCAGCAGTCTTTATTGATGAGGTGTGTTCTGTTGACAGCAAAGATGAACCCATTTGTTGTTATTAACAAGAGGATGAAGCACAGTAACATCAAATATTGACTTTTTATTATGTTAATTTCACACCTATATTCATAGTTTCTCAAGGGAGTGAAGTATCATTTCAGTTTTTACTGAAATGATACTTCACTTGGTTATACTTTTACTTGGTTATACTTTTGCAACTTCATTTATTCGCCAACTATTTAGAGGCCATGTCAGGTTTTGTGCTAGATGCTAGGGATACAATAACAAGTAAAATCAGACATTGTTTCTGCCCTCACAGAGGTTACTGTCTGAGGAAAGATGCAGGCATTGAATGAATACTCAAAGCAGTATTAAGAAACCCTGGAAATGAAATTCACTGTGAAGGAAAGGTACGTCAAAATGAAGCCATGAAAGTACAAGAGGCTCTTTCAGGGTGGCTGTATGCAGGTGTGTTATATCCTCTGAACAATAGCTGACAGGGAGCTGGAACACAACCTGTGCTCTGCTGGTTGGTAGGAAAACCTGAATTTAGGGGCATCTGCCCAGAAGGGATTTCTTCTGATTCTTATGAACGTGTTACACAGGTCAACTAATTTCGAAGCAGACAACCCTGAACTGAGATTTACAGATTTACACTCTGAGTAGGACATAGCTAGGTGAAGAGAGTATGGTGCAAAATGCCCATGAAGACAGGTGGTCCACACCAACCCATCTAGCTAACCCCATGTGGCCAGAAAAACAACAATAATGACAGACATCACCTGCATAGTGGTGATAACTGAAGCCTGGCGTAGACAGGAAGCTTGGTGAGAGGTTACAGAGAATACAGACTAAATTTTGGCTGTAAAGTTTAGGATAAAGATAGAGTAGAATATGACAGAGATGAATAATTGAGTGAGGGTTGCTTTTTAATATCTTTTTAAAGAACATTTTATTTATTTACTTTTAGAGAGGGAAGGGAGGGAGAAAGAGAGAAACATCAATATGCAGTTGCTGGGGGCCGTGGCCTGCAACCCAGGCATGTGCCCTGACTGGGAATCGAACCTGCGACACTTTGGTTCATAGCCTGGGCTCCATCCACTGAGCTACACCAGCCCGGGTGGTTTGCTTTTTTTTTTTTTTTTAATTACAAGAGACCTATCATGTTTAAAAACCAATCGGAAGATGCAGGAGAGATGAATTTATGATAATTTTTATATGAAGTTACTATTAAGATTAATTCATAAATATATGACTATAAACATCAAATAATTAACATTGCAGTCTTCAAAATTATTTTGCAAACTAAAAACAATAATAGTTTAAGTAGTGGATGGATATAAAATTAAAATTATGGGTATTTATAAAGATTGCCTTCTAATTCATTTGATTAATTTCATGTAATTCTTTTCTTTCCTTAAATTGAAAAATGCCTGATACATATGATTTGCTGAAAATTAGTCATATCAAGGAGATATAGAAGCATTTGTTTGAGATAGGTAATTTAAAATATTATTTAGTCTTAAGCTTATAATATTTATAGAATCAGCAACAGGAAACAAGCAAAGACAGTGTGTACATGAGAGAAGGGGGTATTTAGCTTTAAACTAGAGAAAATTGGCAAATTCTACAGACATTGTTCAGAAATTCATGTATAAATACCATTGTCTTAATATAAGAACAATCATTTCAGACACAGTCACTTAGATTAATTTATGGCCTAGTCTGACAGTTTTATTCTGTTTGAACTTCTAACAAGACTGTGGGAATTATGTGTGAAGTCCCAAAGAATAACTTAGCTTTAAAATTAATATTAAATGTTAGTCTTTTTTATTTTTGTTTTTTAATTTTACAAAGAGGGGAAGGGAGGGAGAAATACAAAGTGGGAAACATCAGTGTGAGGCAAACATGTATTGTTGCCTCCCATATGTGCCTTGGGTGACTAAACCTGCAACTCAGACCTTGCTCTGACTGGGAATCAAACTGGTGACCTTTCAGCTCAGCTTCTAGGACTACACCCAACCAGCTGAGCCACACTGGCTGGGGCAAATGTTCGTCTCTTGAAGGCATTCCTCCATTTCTTTCCCACAGAGCATGAGATCACACTTTTTCCTTGGATGTCCACAATAGATATGGAAAGGCATAAAAACTGTGTGTAAAATTGCTGGACATCTTTTGGATTACTGTTCAACTCAATAAAAGCATATATTAAGCATCCAATAGTGACTTTGTGTAGGAGAAATTAACCAAAGTTCTGATCATATCGATGTTGGTGGCCATAAATTCTTTTTTTTTTTTCCTTTTTTTTCTTTTGGCTAAAATCCTGGGTCTCACTAACCTAGCTGCTTCCCACTTTCATAATATTAAGCTCTGTGTATACATTTTAGTGTAGAAAGTAAGTGGCTCAAAGATATTGTAATTTTTTCCTTTATGTAGCTATATTTTACAATCTCTTAATCAAATGATTTATTTTACAACATCTTTATTTTGTGAGAACACAAAAGTATTTTTTAAAGATTTTATTTATTGTAGGCCAAGATTTGGAAATAGCCTGAGTGCCTGTCAGTGGATGAGTGGATGAAACAGCTGTGGTACGCAATGAAATACTATGCAGCAGTGAAAAAGAAGAACATCTTACATTTGGGAAGAGCATGATTGAACCTAAGAAAAATTTTGCTAAATGAATTGAGCCAGTCAGTAAAAGAAAAATAGTACATGATCCCATTTATATGTGGAATCTGATGAACATAATAAACTAATGAACAATATAGTAACAGGAGCTTAGATACATAAAACAGACTGACAGCTGCGGAAAAGGAAGGGGTGGAAACAGGATGAAAGCTTGTGAGGGAGTTCAGAAAACATTTATGCATAACCCATGGACATGGATAACAATATGGGGATTGGCTGGAGGTGGGGAGAGAGTACAGCTGGGTGGAGGTAGGGAAATGGAGAAAAAGTGGGAACAATTGTAACAGCATAAACAATAAAAATAAAACTTAAAAAAAAGAAAAAAGATTTTATTTATTAGAAAGAAGGGGAGGGAGGGAGAAAGAGAGGGAGAGAAAGATTGATGTGAGACAGAAACAGCGATATGCTGTCTCACATACACCCCGATCAAACATGCAGCCCAGGCATGTGCCCTGACCAGGAATTGAACATGCAGCCCTTCACTTTGTGGGACAAAGCAACTGAGCCAAATTGGTCAGGACACAAAAATTCTAATTAGAATGACAAAGGAGGCCTTTGTTGTAATGGTAAATACCCTAACAGCAAACCACCACATGACTTTAGAGAATGCACTTAAGCTCTTTGGGTCTCAGTTTCCCCACAAGTAAGAAGTTATAATTTGGCTATATGGTACCAAAGCTAGATGGTATTTCTCCTAGCTAGAATGTTGTAGAGTAAAAATTTGATCACATCAATTTTGTCTATAGTGTCTTCACTCTTAGATATTTTTGTCATTTGAAGGTAGAGGGATTTTTTGTATAGTGAAGGAAGACATAAAATATGAAGGGGGACCCCAACAAAGCCAAAATTATCTACTGGAGGGCTGGGCCCTTGTAGTACAGGATTTCCCTTCTAGGTGAGTGTTCTAGGAACCCATCTTCATCAGTGTACCAGTTGGCATTGTAGTAAGAGGCTGCGTTGGACTCCAGTGAATTTTCCTTGAAGACTTTTTCAACATGCTTGCCCATTTCATGATGAGTGATTTACAAGTGCACCTGCCCACACTGTGCTGAGTGTTCAGCAGTTTTTGCCCATAAATGGTTTGACCCCTGTGCCCCACCCTCCTATTCACTGGATCTTTCCCCAAGCTACTTTTTTGTTTGTTTTTTTTTTTCCTCCAGTTAAAAAAAGTCCCTAAAGGGAAACATTTTGCCAATGTGAAAAAGGTGATACAGAAAACAGTAGAAGCACTAAAAGGCATCAAAATCAACAAATTCAAAAAGTGGTTTGAACAGTGGAAAAAACATCTCAATAGCCGTGCTGCATCAAATGGAGAGTGCTTTGATGGTGGCTGAAGATTAAACATGTAAGAATAAGTACACAGATTTTTATAAATAAGTATACTTTTATAAATAAATTTTTTGGGTCCCACCTCATATATAGTTCATTTTTGGCTCTTCTATCAGAATGGAAAGCTCTCTCAGCTGTAACCAACTTCAACTTTCAGTTCTAGTGGCAAGGAAGAAAATTGATCATTGTTAAATACAAGCAATTCTATGAACATTTTTACAGGAGTACGTGTTGTTCTATTCTTCAGACTTTCATTCAGTTAATATATTAATTTGTTTGAATGCAGATCAGCTGATCACTACCAATATTGCATACATCATTGCAAATTAATCATTCAAGGATATTCTAAGGAAACTGGCTTGAGAAAATAGATCGAAGTGGTTCCAGCTTCCTGTGATGATAGTTACTTTGATGAGATCCATTGCTCGGGACCCTTTAGTTTCCTTAAAAGATAAACAAATATGCATACATATTTTTAAAAATATATATGAGTCTTTCTTCTCTTTCTTTAAAATTTTAAAAAGATTTTATTTATTTATTTTTAGAAAGGAAGGGAAGGAGAAAGAAAGGGAAGGGAACATTAATGCGTGTTTGCTTCTTGCGTGCCTCCTATTGGGGACCTGGCCCGAAACACAGGTATGTACCCTGACTGGAAATCAAATCAGCAGCGCTTTGCTTCATAGTCTGGTACTCAATCCACTGAACCACTCCAGTCAGGGACATATTTTATTCCTCGTTTACTCTATATTATTTGACATCTAATGCAAGTTTCTTAGTGGCTTAGATGGACTCTTTCTTTTCTTTTGATTCAGCCATGATATATAACCTACATGATCTGACAGCTATTTTATAGGTCCCTTAACAGCCTATTTCTTACACATAAAATATTTTGCTGGTAGTGGATACCAGCAAAATATTAGTGGGGCTGCCCATTCCTGCACTGCGGGCAACATGATAGTGGCCTTTCCAGTTTCTAGAGCAACAGAAAGATACTTTCTAGTTGCTAGAATGTTTAAAAATTCATGTGCAAACCACACATCATTAAACCACTATTGTTTTCCACCTGTGATATCTTGCAGACTGATGGATAAATTTTAAAAAATAGTTATGTTCTATGATCTCACCTTGCTTTAGAACTAAGTGAAATTTGTGAAAGCCTCTATTAAATGAATTAGGAAGTAGGCCTTGTTGGTGATCAGAAATAGTAAGACCTGAGCACCAGAGACACCTTTCAGAGTATCCTGTCTGATCATGATGAGACAGTGACTTGAAAATGCAATGGTCGCCATTTACACTTTAAGGTGGTTTATGAAGCATTCCTGCTTTAAAAAGTGATCCAAGACTCTAACTGTGTTGCCACACTCAAAAATATGCTTCTAGGATTTAATACAAAAGGGTGTTCATATGGGTTTGATTAACTTTTCCCTTTATTGAAAGTTAAACTTTTGTGTTACCGTATTTGTTGAGATTTCTGTACAAAGCAGTGCTATGGGAGTTCTTTCATTTTTCTAGATATATAGCTCATTTATTTGTAAAGCCTTAAAGCATTTAATTACAGTGGTACCTCAGTTCTCATCATTAATTCATTGTAGAATTTGTGACAAGTGCCACAACTGATGAGTACCAGACGATGAAGCATTTCTCTTGTGGGGCGGTGTCAGCGTAGTGACTCATACAAGTTCTAGCAACTGCCATGAGTCTGGGGCAAGTGTCGAGTGCTGAAACACTTTTCTCCATCAAAATGTGAAGATTACAGGGTTTGACAAGTCCTGAAGCCAATGAGTACTGAGTTATGACTGTAGGATTTTTTTCCCCTTTAAAACAGGATATTCAGTTGCTGCTGGGGAATTTACAGGAGATACTAGGCAAGGTGAGAGATATTGTTGAATGTAAGTCATTTAAAGAACATGGGGAAAGGTAAAAATGACCTACAAAGACCTTTTACAAATGTTATTTTCTTTGCTACACAAAATGTATATAAATGGAATGCTAAAATGCATATATTTTTTAGAAAAACAAAAATTACACTTTGAAACAGATTTTTAAGTTGCAACTAATTTCATATGAGTGAATACCAATCTTTATGCAATCTAGTTGAGCAATAAAAAATTAGTACAGTAGTCCTATGTTATGAATAACAAACTACTGATGATTAAATGACTTAGATAGAAGCCATGCTGTCACCGTATGTCAAATATGAGGAATCGAGATCTTTCATTTTAAATTCTGGTATCTCATATTAGACATATTCAAACCAAGTTCCCCACCCAACAACAACCTGACACCTCCACATGATATCCTTTTTCTTTTTGGACGAGGCCAAACCAAAAGTAACAGAACAAACTAATCCCTGTGTTCATATAGCCCCTCACCTTCCGTCTTCTAGGTTTCAATCCTCAGATTCTCTGTGTAGCCTCATCTTCCAGGGGCCAAATGCTACTTTTTTTTTTTGAGGTCAATTTTAAATGTCATCTCTTCCACAAATCCTTCCTTAGCTTTCTTCTTTAAACTCCTATATCACCTCATTTTTCCTTCTACGAAGGCATTTACCATTTACTCACTCATCAAATATTTTTGAGCATCTACTATATGCCAGGCTAGGTGTTAAGTCAGAGCACACAGCGGTGAAAAAATGGTCCTTGATCCTGGAGTTTACCTTCTAAAGGGGCTGACAGACATTAAACAATGACACAAAATACCTGATTAAAAATTTTAGTTAAGTTCTAAACATAGAACTAATCCCATTCCTGAAGACTATTGTCATGATCCAATCACCTTCCAGAATACATAATACCATCACACTGGCAATAAGTTTTCAACATATAAATTTCAGGAGGACACTAACATTCAGTCCATAGCAGTATCTATTGTATCATATACAAGACAATAAATGGTAGTGCTTATGCAACTAGTAATATTTATTGAATAACTCAACCATCAATCAATATTTACTGTTTTCCATTTTGTTTCATATGAACATTAACTGCTTTTTACTAATTTGTTTTAACTAATTCACAAATAATTAAATGAAATATGACCCCTTTAAGAATCATCACAGCTATTTTAATAGTTTCATCTTGACAAGACACACAAAGTAGAAATTCATGAAGAATGTTTCCGCTATTAGGTAGAGGTTGAAAAGTTATCTTTTTCTTTAAAAGAACATTTTTCTTGTGAATACAAGCTAACTATTAAAGGCCCTCTCTTCCCATCATTTTTTTCCTTCAAGATATTAAAAGATAATCCATTGTGTTGGTTAAAAGCATGGACTTGTAGACCACTTGGGTTTAAACCCTCACTTTGCCACTTACTAACTCTGTGACCTAGTTACCTAAACATCTCAGCACCTCCATTTCTTTATTCCTACAATAGAGATGATGATGATGATAGTATCATTTATATCATAAAATTCTGAGGATTAAAAGAGTTAATCCTATATATTCATAAAACTGTATAATATCTGATACATAAAAATACCATTTAAGTATTAGCTGTAATAAGAAAGAACCCTTTGGTTAGCCATCGGACATGAAATTGAATAACTGTCACCTTTATGAAGTCAGATCTTATAATAATTTCATGATTTAGCAAAGAAAACTGCAAAATATGCCAAATGATTTTTAAACATGGCATTAGGGCTCTATTGGAAAGCTCTCAAGATGAGTGTTCAGATCCGACCAAGGAAATTAATGTTGATGTGTGGCAGCTTATCACAAAGATGATAAAAGATCAGTAGTTTCCCATTTCGGGATCTCAGAAATACCTAGAGAATGGAGCCAAGGATTAAGTGACGTACCAGTATCTAAAGTAAAGGCATTATCAGAGATCACGAATCACTCATCAGACCATTCAAAATCCAAGGCTGTTCACTGGTTACTTAATTAGACAAAGAATGGGAATGTTACAAAAAACAATTGTCCTATAGACAAGAGATTCTTAATACTGCATCCTAGAACTCTGGGTGCTACACAGATGGACTTCATGGAATTTGAACCCCTAGAAATTACATGCATATTTTGTATATATGTAAGTTTTTCTGGTGAGAAGATCCATAACTTTCATTTAATTTTCAACTGTGTTTATGACTCAAAAAAGGTTAAGACCTTCCATTCTCATTTTAGAGTGAAATGAGGTGAGCCAACACCCAAGAAAGTGATCTGGTTCTAATGCATCCTGGGATAGTCTCATGATGGGATGGAAGGAATACTGACTTTGCTGTCAGTTCTTGAGTCCTACTACTCACCAACTGTCCTTGGTGACTGAACCTTTCTGAGCCTAAGTTTCCTAATCTGGTAAAAAGGGATATGAATGATTACTTTTGAGAGGTTAAATCAAGAAAAATATTATTAAAAAATTCCACATTGTCTAGTGGGTAGAAGGTATTCAGTAAGTGGTAGCCTCCTTTCTGCTTCTCATTAGTGGGGTTGACATCCAAGTCTTATATTTTGAGAACAGGGATCTAATTTTTCCTGTACTCAATGTTGATATTAAGAGACCTCTGAAAGTTTTGCCGTGAGTTACTGAAGTTATTCTAGGAACAGTCTTCTATTTTCCCTTCTCCCACTGAGTATTTAGGTAGTTGAGTGACAGTTCTCCTAACTTGCCTCAGATTCAAATCAATTTATTTATTTTCACTTTTTTATTGATTATGCTATTACAATTGTCCCAGTTTTCCACTTTTGCCCCCCTCCATGCAGCCTCTTACATTCCTGGCAATCCCCACACATTGCTCATGCACATGGGTCATGTGTGTAAGTTCTTTGGCTACTCCATTTCCTGTACTACACTTTACATCCCCATGGCTACTCTGTAACTACCTATTTGTACTTCTTAATCCCCTCATCTCTTCACTCATTCCCCCACATCCCCCTGGCACTCATTGAAACACTCTTCTTATCCTTGATTCTGTCTCTATTCTTCTTGTTTGCTTAGTTTGCTTTTCAGATTCAATTGTTGACAGGTATGTATTTATTGCCATTTTATTGTTCATAGTTTTGATCTCATTTTCTTAAATAAATCCCATTAACATGTTATATAATAATGGTTTGGTGATGATAGCCTCCTTTAGTTTTTTCTTATCTGGGAAGCTCTTTATCTGCCCTTCAGTTCTAAATGATAGCTTTGTTGGGTTGAGCAATCTTGGCTGTAGGTCCCTGATTTTCATGACTTTGAATATTTCTGGGCAGTGTCTTCTGGACTGCAAAGTTTTTTTTTTTGAGAAATCAGCTTACAGTCTTATGGGAACTCCCATGTGCATAACTGACTGCTTTTCTCTTGCTGCTTTTAAGATTCATTCTCTTACTTTAACATTTGGCATTTTAACTATGATGTGTCTTGGTGTGGTCTTCTTGCATCCGTCTTATCTGGGACTCTGGAGGGCAGAGGTTGGACCAGCTGTCACAGTCTGTCCTTGCAACTGACTGGCCTGGGGAAATCCCTCCCATTGAGCTGCCAACAGCAATAAGGCTCAACTATAAGAGGAGGGTGTACTCAGCCCATGTGAAGGGTACTCCTTGAGTACCCAGCTTGGGTGATAGGGGAGGCTGTGCCACTGGACCCTAGAGGACACCTGCTACATTAGGCCACACTACCAATTTATATTGTCTTAATCATTTTAAACAGTTATGAACACTTTTAATCAACATTACATTTTCTAACTTCTTAATGTTGTGGCCAAATGAGGTTACAGATCTCAGTTACTATGTGTGATGATTGATTTTTTAAAATAAAATTCTGAGTGTCTGTGGGATGTGAGAAGTAGTGCTTGCCATGTATCTCAAATAGCATAATTCCCCTTAAGCTTTCCTGGTTAACAAGCCTCATCCTGAAATCAGTCAACTTCATTATATCTGACTGCCATATGTTTTACTCTGTAAAGGTTATTGACACCTAACCAGTATGCTACCAGTTCTGACAGTTTTTCTGGCAATCTATCCAATTAGCTTAGTTTTTATGAACCCCATTTTATTCTTTAAAAACACTCTTCCCCTTTCCTCCTGTTGCCATAGTTGAACCATCCATGCTTCTGTCTAAAGCTAATCTCCTCTGCTTTGCACCAGGTCTTGTGACTCAGAGATGCAACTCTAGCAATTCTTGATTCTCTGTCTCATATCATCAGTTTTTCCTCTTTCTGCTCAATCATTCCCACCAACATGTAAGTATACTGTATTTTCCCCATCTTTAAAATAAGTCTCTTATTCCATTCCCCTTTCAGCTACCACATGTTTTTCTCTGCTTCAGTGGAGTTGTCACTCTTCCCTGCTTATGTCTCTGCAATTTTCATGGCTTCCTTTCCTCAAACTCACTTTTGTTAGATCAGATCCCTACTACTCTACTGAAACTGTCTAGTCAAGCAAACCAGTGGCCTCCATACAACTCTTCCTCCTAGACTATCAGGAGTGGCATTTGACAGAGTTAACCTCTCCCTCTTCATTTTAGCCCTTGGCTTCTCAGACAGTGGCAGCTCCTTCTCCATCTCTTTCACTGATTGCTTTCTAATTTTCCTCACCTCATTCATGTGACCCAGGGTTTCTTTTATATTCTTTGAATCCTCTCTGGAATCTCATCCAGCCTCATTTCTCCAGCATATACTAAATTCCAAGTTCCTGTGTTCAGTTATGTATTCAATACTCAACATCTCTACCTTAATAGGTATCTTAAAATAAGTTTAAACTTAAACTTTGGCTGATAGCCAAACTCCTAATATCTCCACTGACTTCTCCACTGACACATACTCTACCCTCCATCATCTCTATTTCAGTAAGTAGCATTGCTAAACACCTGGTTGCTCAAGCCAAATACTTTGAAGTCAGCCTTGAACTGTGTTCTTTCTCTCATACCCTATCTATATCTCATCCATAAACAAGTCCTGCTAATTAATTAAACTCTCAAAACAAGACCAGAATCTGACCACTTGCACCTCCTTAAAGCATCTACTCTCATCTAAGTCCCCACTGACATTATTGCAATAGCTCCCTAGCTCACCTCCCTGTGTTCATTCTTGCCCTCCTGTAGTCTACCTTGAACCCAGCAGACAAAGTGGTTTAGAAATAGGAATAAGATTGTGTAACCTCTTTGCCCACAATGATGTTCCAACTCATTCAGGCTGAAATTCAAATCTCCACAGTAACGTAAAAACTCTATTCATGAAACCACTAATTGCTTTGATCTCATTCCTTACTGTTTTATCCTTCACTCCCTCTACTTCAACCACCATGGCCTCCTTGCTTTCCTTTGAATACTCTAGACACACTCGTACCTCAGAACCTTTGAACTTCTTAGTCCACAATATTTACTTCCCTACTTTCTTCAGCCTTTGCTCAAGTGTCACCATCTCTCTAAGTCATTCCCTGACTACCCTAAAACATCACAAGCCCTTCCTCATTCCGACTCCAGCACTCTCTTTTCCATTGTACCGCTTAGTTTTCTCCACTATACTTATCTGTTTCTGACATCCATTTAATTAACTCTATTTTTTAATTGATAGTCTCTTTCCACTAGAGTATTAGATCCATGAAAGCAGGAAATTTTGTCTGTCTTGTTAACTGTGTATCCTATGTGTGGCTATAAATATTTGTTGACTAAGTGAGCTAATTTACTAAATTAAAAGTCTAACATCTACTTTACTAAATTGAAAAATCTAACATCTAGCCCTGAAAAAATCTTCTCTGGCTATGAATGCTAACAGCATGACCTCTCAATTTTGCTAATGTTCAGCACACCAGATACAGTTAATGCTGGAATTTGTGCTAGGGGCAGGACTGGGCTAAGGCAAATTTGAATAGAAAGGGACTGTTTTCCAGGCCCTTCTTTTTAAGTTAAACTAAATTTTTAATTCCAATGAATCGAATAATAGTTTGATTTATAGAAATGAGAGTTGGAAAGACCTTTGATAATCATATATTGCAATTCCCACATATCACAGGCAACCAAAAAGGAATTAGGTTCAACGACTCATCCCAGGTATATGACAGTACAAAAGATCCACACCACTACTTTGTGAATCTGGAACCAGATCTCTGTGCTTTGGAACATCTGCCCTCTTTCCACCACAGTTGTTTCTTGCATCTCTGTCATTGAAGCTTCCTTTCTTGGTTGCCAGGTTGCCCCCTAATTCTGTCAACAAACAGTTCTGAGGTGCAGACACATATCACCTGTGATATGTGGTTTTCCTTAGATAACCAAAATTGTTTTAACATTTTAGTGTGACAGGAGCTATTAACTTTTTACACTAGTACAAAAGATATCACCACAATGAAAGCTGGAGAAATTAGGGTAAGAGACTTAACCTGCAAATCACATGCAGACCTGAGAAGCCAGGATTATGGTCTAGAGTCAGAAACACATTGAGACTGTTGACCAAGACTGGTAAATATCAAAGTGCACCTTCAGGTCTTCTGTCTCCTATTGTCTGTAGCAGAAGCAAAACTCAATGCGTGCAAAACCATGACTTCAAACTTCCAGCTCTCTATATGATGAATTCATTGAAAAAAATAGTTTTTAATTGATTTTTATAGTGATAAAGTATTTATATATAGTAATTTATCTCCTGAATAACTATTTTCATCACCTGAATTGGTTTCTGGAGTTCTGAAAGGAGCACAGAATTTTGGATGTGTGAGTGCTAAGAATGTATTACAGGATATTTTTTTATGTATACACAAAAATGTTTTGTTTCATTTGACTGTAAAATCTTTTAAAGTGCCCTTTAACAGCAAGCTTCTACTAATCCATGCTTGTCTACTTGCTAAAAAAGGAGGCTAGCTCCTTTTTTTTCTGATCTGTGTGCAAGATCAGCAATATAATTGGTGAGATCCAGTGCAAGAAAATGCCCCTTGTTCAAAATTAGTAAGAATTTCAGGACAGCGATAGTTGGATATTAAAGCAAGGGTGGGGCCCTGTGAGGCTGCACAGGTCACACACCCATGAAGCCAGCCTGATCCTTGTGCATAATTTAGGAATAACTGCAGACAGCCCCATTGTGGATATGATCAACATTTTAATATGCCTCATATGGTAGAAATAATACAATCAATTGTTACTTCACTAGTGCATTAATTTTCTTGGGTTGCCATCACAAATTACCACAAACTGGATGGCTTAAAACAACAAAAAATTCATTCTCTCCAGAGGCCTGAAACCTGAAATTGAGGTGTCTGTAGAGTCATACTCCCTCCGGTGTATCTAGGGAAGAATTATTCCTGCCTCTTCCCACTTCAGGTTCCCCCTGACTCTCCTTGGCAAGTGGTGGCTTAAGGCCAATCTCCCTGCCTCAGTCTTCATATAGCTTTATTCCACCTGTATCTATGGGTGTCCACTTCTTTTTTATATATAAAGACACCAGTCATTAGATATAGGGCCTATTCTAAATCCAGGATGATTTTATCTCAAGATCCTTAATTTATTTCATCTGCAAAGACCCTACGTCCAAATAGCAGCATGGATTTTAGAGGGATACTATTCAAATCCATTATAACCAGTTACCACAAACTTAGGAAAAGGAGATGATACATAGATTGACCTTACGAAAAGAAACACCTTTTAAATAAAAATATTTTAAATGTTTATTTTTAAAAGCCTAGTAAACTTGTTAAACAATGATTATAACTAATCTGCATTTCTTAATTTACAAGTGAAATTAGCCAAAAAAATAGGGATAGAAGGGACATCGGAGGGCCAGAAACTTACAAACAGAAAATCTCTAGAATCACTTCCAGTTTCTAAAACACTTTGCAACTTCTTTGTATCACCCTGGCTAGCCATAGAATCAAAGAATCTTAGTGATATTTAACATTAAATAGGGCTTGAGAGATTTCTATTACAACGTCATTTTTCAAATGAAGAAATAAAATAAAATGAAGAAATAAAATAGCGTGTTCAAGTGTCACACACAGGTCACGCCAAGCGGCAGCACTAGTTTCATAATAATCTCCTGGCTGCTAACATACTTGCTCATTACACGTCAAGAGTCTGAAGTAAATTGGAAAAATAACACACCGACTTGAAGTAGTTAATATATCCTTTCTTGCTCAGTGATTTCTCAACACAAGCAATATCTCACAAACCCTAACTCCTGACAGTGACACGGCCTTGTCCCCTGTGACGTCCCGCAGAACCACCTCCTCTAGACTGGCCCACATCCCTTTCGCCCACTCTGAGGATCTTCAGGGTGGTCAGTACGTCCTTGTCCATCCTGACCCTTGTGGACTCTGATCCCAGTAGCCTGGGTCTGCCTCCCAACCCTTCAGGGAGAGTGCATCCCGTGCTTAAATGTGCACGGTTCCACTGCAGCCATCTGCTTTTTACAGTGGGTATTTAGAATGCTGAAGCCCCATTTCCACCTTGAGCTAGTTCTGCCTCTGTGCAAATTTATAGTCCGGGCAGCTTTCCTATCTTGCGCAAGTGCAGATAGGAAGCGCAGAAGTCGCATTTGATTTCACTGATTTGGCAGACTCTTCCTCTTCTCTAATCCTGACCTAACCCTGCTTCGTGGTGTACCTGGAAAACTGATGAGTTGAAGGAGATTTTTAAATTTTAGCAGCTTCTCCTAACAGTTGCATTGCAGTAGAAAAAGCTTTGTGGTTGAAGGCAGATTATTTTAAATTTAGGTACCAAGTCCATCATATAACCACTTTGTATAACCTAGCCTTCTGAGCTGGTTTCTTGTTTCACAGTCCATTATAATAATACCTCTTAGAATAATACCTGTTTCTTATAATTGTTATGAAGAATAAATAATATGTGAAATCACCTTGTAAATTCAAGTGCTTTATAAAAGGCATGATTGGGTGTTATTCACTTTGTGGCTTATCCTCTGTTAAACTGAAGAGTACTTCATACCTCAGTTCATCTTGAAAGAGAGATGTAAACGTGAGGTAGAGCAGATACATACAAACCTCTGATGGTGCAACTTGGAAAAAATATTACTCCTTATAAGAACTGCTTGCTACACCACAAGTGCAGGAATTTATGTATGTGCTTTGTCTCCTTCACCAAGCTGTAAACCTTTGTGAAGGTACAAAACTTCTCACATAATATCTAGCAAAATGTCTGGTAACATAACAGACACTAAATAAAAATTAGTTCTTGGGGTTTATCTTCTTATACTTGCAGCTACTGCCAGGTACAATAGATATTTGATTAAAGAATACATATTAATAAAAATTAGAAAACATTTGAGACTTCTTTTTAAATACCTGGAAAAGCTCTTTCATGGATGTCCAACTGGCTCCTTCACCTCCTTCGGGTTTTTGGCTCAAACGTTGCCTTCTTAATGAGGACTTCCCTGTCCATACTACTGAAATTTGCAAATCCTCCCAATATTCCCTGTACCTCTTTTCATTATTTTTCTGCCTAGCACTGTGGTAACCCTCCAATACACCAGATATTGTACTACTTCATTCACTGTTTAATCTTCCCTAGAGAGAAGGGAAAATTCATGAAAGCAAGGATTTTTATCTGTTTGGTTTGTTATAGCTTCTGTGTCTTGAGTAGTTCCTGGCATATAATATGTGCTGAATGAATATTTGTTGAATTAACTGAATAAATGTTTTAGAGTCCATTCCTAACTTTGAAGGGTGATGTCAACCTGACAACCTCAACCTCTCAGAAAATAGTTCCTGAAACCTCAGTCAAGTCTATCCTGGCTATGGCATCAAGAGCATATTCGTGAAATTCAAGGTATTGTCATGCTCTTCCACTCTAGGGCAGTATTTTTAAAAGTGTAGCACCCAGATTCCCATAGCTCCCTCGCAGGGAGTCCCCATGATCAAATTATTTTCATAATTTTTTAAGATGTTACATGCTTTTTTCACTCTGGTTCTCTGATGTTGCAGTGGAATTTTCCACAAATCATAAGAGCAAAACAGATGGAAGGAAGAACCAGACATGACAATTCAACAATTTCAAATAAGCCAGCTCTTAAAGAGACTGGGAAAAGTGTAATTAATACCATCTCACTAATTTTTTGTTTTAGAAGTTATTTTGATAAACATGTAAATGAACTAGCAATAAGTTTATTTTAAAATGAATTAATACACATATTTAAATTTTTCTGCTTTGATTTGTAAGTAAGTATTAATAGATATGGCCACACAAACAGCTCTTTGAGTCCACAATAATTTTTGTAAGAGTATACAATAATTTGTACAACCAAAAAGTTTGAGAACTGTTGTGTGGTACTATTTACAGCAAGATTAAAAAATTAAAAATAAAAATTTAAAAACCAGGCCTGAATTTATTGATGCTGCATGGAACATCATCAACCTACTTCAGCAACACTATTTCTTATTAGATTTTTTCTGCTACTTCTTGGTCATTTATCAGTTTTTTTTTTTGTGAGATCCTCTTGCTCACTTTTAAAACATTTTTGTTCTTTGGGTTTTGGCCCTTTTTCTTTTTACTCTGCACTCACATTGTCTAATTGATGTCCTCTTCATTGTTCTATGTAGCTTCCTTATTCTATGTACTTTGAGAAGTCCCAAAGTTACATTTCTGGTGGCAAGTTCTGTGTTGAAGTTCAGGCCAACATACATAACTTCCAGGACAGCTTCACATGGGTATGCCAGGTGGAGAATACCAAGTGAAACATGACTGACCCTGAACTCATTATCTTCCCTTCCATACTAGTCCCCCCTCCCACCTTGATTTCCTTTTTAAGGAATGACTAACATCCAGTTAATTTCCTCTACCTCACTTCCAACACCCAAACAGTTAGTTCTCACAATTCTACTTCTTAAGAACCCTTGAAACTTATCTATCTCTACCACCACTGCTATGGGAGGTCATGTAAACCTGATGGGGTCATTCCACTTTCCATGTGCTGCTGACTGCTCTTACAAGTCTTTATTTTATCATTAGTCTCTGATTACCCCTCCAACCTCATCTCTTGATGCCACATGGCTTGCATTCTGAGTTCCAGCCAAATTGAACCCCTTTCATATTTTCAGTGAATCATGTTTTGCTTGTCATATTTTCAGTGAATCATGTTTTGCTTGTCACATTGCATGTGTTGTTCCTTCTGCCTGAAGAACTGTTGCCTTCCACCCCCCACCTGAGCTATGCACAAACACACACTTTTGCTTGGGCAACTACTACTCACGCTCCATGGTCCAACTTTTGGATCCCTCTCTCTGGGATGACTTCCCTGGCCTCCCAGGTCAGCATTATACATTCCTCTGGTGAGTTCTGATAGTTTCCTGCACATCTATTATGGTATGTACTCCACAGTATTATAACTGTATGTTTAATTGTTTGTTCTCCTACCAGAATGTGCTTTATTTTGAAAGCAAAATTAATTATGTCCTGTTCATTGTTCTGCCTCTAGCATTGAGTACAATGCCTAAAGTAGTTGTTCAAAAAATATTAATGTAAAAATACCAAGTCAATTTCAGGAATTTAGAACAGTACTCTGCTTATTCATCTGTTGTTTATATAGGTTGAAATGTCTCTTGAATCTCTATATTGAACATTAGGGGATAAAAACCCTTAATGCACAACCATTGACAGGCACTGCTAGAAAGGAAGTGAACATTTCTGCACAGATGATGCAAAATAGTATTTTTCGTGTGTGCTAAATGAGTGATACAGACAATAAATGCTCCAGAGATTCAGACAAGAGTAATCAGTCACTGAAGTTTAGAACGACCAGAAAAGACTTTACGAAGGAAGCAGGACTTGAAAGAAGGGCACAGTTTAGACAAGTACAAGAAAGGGGGCCACTTTTCAGGAAGAAGGAATTTAGTGTAAACATAGGCATTGGGTGGTTTTTAATGGATCTCATTACACATACCTGTGTGTAATGAATGATATCTTAGGTGGATAAATCTGGCCATGTATAAGAAGTAATTAGGGAACAGGTAGAAGTAAAGGCATGGAGACCTCATAAGAAACTATTGGAAGACCTGAATGTGGTGGTGGCAGGGGGAGGTGGAAAATGGAGGGACTATAAAAAGGCACAAGGAATAACTGCCCCACTGGGGGACAAGGGAGAAGGAAAGGGGAGAACAATATCAAGCATTTTCTAATGTTTTACGCCTCATTGCTATGGATAAGAAACAAAAATAATAACAAATGAAGAGGAAAATTATTAAGTTTTAACCATAATGAATTTTATGTGAAGGCAGGCCTCACAGGCAAAATTTTTCAGAACTCTTTTAGAGCAGTGGTTCTAAGATTCAGGGCAGATAACAAGACACCAAAACAGAAGAATCTGGAAGTCTTGATTTAGGTGCTCTGCTCCACATGTACGCAATTATTCTTATATCCCTGGGAAAAAAAGACCCAGCTGTTCTTAGGCTTCAGACACAATTTACTGTCTTTTAAAAAATGGATTCATCTTCCAGTGTTAATTCTTCCTGCCACATTCAAAAGATGTGATCAGCTTGTTAGGGAATAGCTAAGCCAAGATTCTTAAGACCTGAAGTTTGGGATGACCTCTGAGCAAGCCTAGTACAGAAGAAGAGATTGTAATTAAGAAACACTTGGAGGTGTGATGAGGAAGGCTTCCTGAGTCTGTGCTATTCACAACATGCCCACAGTAACATCCCCAGAAAAGGAACAACGGGGGAGAAAGTGAATCAAATTTGAACCATTTACTTTTCTGTGTCTTCCTGCTGTTCCTCCCAGCATTGATGATGGAGAATGGAAATGCTGCTTTCAAGACTCATGCTCTGGAAAGGTATACCCACATGAGTGTTCTGACTCACACCTTGTATAGATAGGGCTGCTATGTCCAAAAGTAACAGGGCTTTGTGACTGGAGTTCGAGTGCTACTGGAGGGAAAAATCATATGGCATTCCTTGCCACATCTTACTCACCCCCAGCAGAGGTTCCAAAACCATACATACCTTTCCAAGTGTCTCCTTGCCTCTGTTGATAAGCACAGAAGCTTTGATTTGCAGTCAAGGATGAGTTCATTTTATTATTTAGTTGTTTTGATAAAGCCATGGGGACTTGGGAGAGATGGGTGAGAGATAAAGTCCCTGGAGGAGGTAGCTGGTGTGCTCTTTTTGTCTCTGGGGTTGGATTTCACCCCTATGAGAGGGGTCAGGGTCAAGAGCTTGATGAGGTTTTCTCGTAGCTTGACAAAAGCAGTTCTGTCTTCAGGGCCCATGGACCATTTATCCCAGAGTGGGAAGAGGGCAGTTGTACTGTTATTCTTCATTTGACCAGGCCCACTATACCCACACAATTTCACTTCATACCAAAGAATTCCTTTTGCAGCAAATGAAATGTGGCAGAGAGCTCATGCATGCCCTTGGACTGCATAGGTGTTATCACTACATCTCACCAGCCAGAAGGAGCTGGTCTGATAGACTGGAATGGCCTAAGGTAGACTCAGTTAAACTGCCAACAATATGACAATACTCTTTGAGATAGAGTTGCTGTCTTACTGATGCAGTGAAAACTTTAAATCTGCAAACTACAAATAATGCTGCTTTTCAAATAGAGTTCATAGCTAACAGGGAGCATCTGACTTCCGGGTCTATATGAGATGTTCCTCTTACATGGCTCTTACTGTAGCCCCAGTTTTCATGGGATTCTGCTAATACTGTTTTCTGCTGCTTTTCCTTCACATCTGGAGTAGAAAAGTCTTCCCACTAAGTTAATCTATGAGTTTTTACCTTGTTGGTTGTCTTTTCATGACCATGCTGCTGCTGATAGTCCCTTTATTATAGTCTCTTGAAATGCCTGAGTTCGATTGACTCTCTTTCTGGAGCACTGACAGGTATAGCTATTCCCATTACTCCTTCATTGAACTGAGTACCACATATTATTCTCATTTTATAATTAAAGAATTAAGTCACATAGGATTGAAGTGATTTGCCTTAGGTCAAAAGGCCAGGGGATGAGAATTGAATCCAGCTTTCCTGATATACTTCTATTGCTCCACAGCATCACCATATTTATGCTCACTTTACTTTAGCTAGACCTGTTAAAGTTTGTTTTTCCAACAACCAACAACCGGTTGTAGGAAGAGGAGTCCTAAATGATCCAGTTCTTTCCTAGTTTCATCTCTTAACCACCAAGAAGCCACAAAGGAAGAGAAATTAACCTTGGAGAATATTGAATAAACACATGTGATTTCTGTGTTATTCAAATGTTTACATTTTTCTCATTCTCACTGCTGACTAGAACTTCTTAGATATTTCATGTTGATGCTGATACTTGCAGATCCAAAGGTCATGTGAACAGTCTGCTATCTGAACATGACAACAGATGGGCCACAATTTAAGGGAGACAGTAGATTTTCTTGAAGATGTGTTAAGTGATTAGCTGAAATTGAAGTGACTGATAAGAAGATCTTGGTGCCAATAGCCAGCCACTCAGATTACTAAAAGCCAGCATGAGATCAGCTGATAAAGAATGTCAATAAAATATATAATGTTAGAGGTAACTTTTGTTTTTATTATAAAGTTAATTGGGAATATTAATCAGTGCAGTATTAGAATCTAAAACAGATATAAACCTTACATGGAGGTACCTGGAAGTCAAAGTCATTGAGTGACAAAATTATTGTCCTATAAGGATACTTGAGTTCTAGTCTGGTTTTGCTACATATTTACTCTGTAACCTTTGAGAAGTCACTTAGTCTTTCTGACAGGTATCCTCATGTAAGATGAAAGATGAACATATTTTGGTCTTTGCTCCGCTTCCACCAGTTCCTGACACAGGGCTCTGTAAACCCTAGTAATTTCCTGAGTGATGGGAGTGATTTTAGGATGAGTTCCTATGTCTTTTGGGATTTCCTGGGTGAAAGGAGCATCTTTTGTTCTAACAAGGCAACTCTTGGTGGACTCCTAGATAGCTATAGGGTGGGGCTGATCACCACAGATACTGTTTGAATTTCTGATTAGAAGATTCCCAAGATCAAGCCAAGAAGTTGATGTACATAGGGACAGTCCACATAAATGCCATATCAGAACACAAGAGTCAGTGCAAAGCCAAAAAAAGGGGGTGGGGGTCAAGGACAAAAGTATACACAAACAACACAGATGGGCTGGAGGGAGCAGGACACCAAATGGTGACATGGAGGGCAGATCAGAGAGCTAGCAGAGATGAGAAAAAGGGCAAGGACTGAGGAGGGGCAGATTCAGATTTAATCTCACCAATACCAAGTGGTGATCATCACAGTCCTTTGTTTCCAGGGTCTTAAGAAGTGGTGCTTCTTAGAAGCACCACTTTAAGAAGTGGTGCTTTGTTACAAGGTCATGTTTTTTATCCCTTAAGCTTGGCCTCAAAAGAACCAAGCAATAGCTTGCATAAAATTGTCTCTCAGGTTTCTTCCAACTCAGCATTTTATTAATCTTTAAATTTTTTTTAATATTGTTCAAATACAGTTGTCCTCATTTATTAATCTTGATAACTGAATCAAAGAGCAAAGCATAACAAGCACCTACTGCTTGAAGAATCCATAGATTATGTTAGGAATGTTGAAGTAGGAGCAGGGACAAAGCTGCTGTGTAATACAGAGACCTCGGAATACAGTAGTTTAAATAAGGAAGATGTTTCTCTCCCACTTAATAGTTAAAAGATATATGATCAGTGCAGGGTGGGCCGATGGCTATATTTCAGGTGGTCATCCAGATGCAGCCATAGAATTTGCCAAACTCAAGTTGAAGCTTCCATTTCTGGATCCAAGATAGTTGATTCTGTTGTTGTTTCCCATCCAGTGGGAAGGGGAAGAAATGAAGCCTAGGGAAAACAACTTACCTTTAGTGAAGTAATGTACGAATTACCTCCTCATTCCTCTTTAGCTTGAGTTTAATCATATGGCCAAACTGACCTTAAGGGATCCTGGAAAATGTAATGTGCATTTGGCAGCCATGTGCCCAGCTAAATTATGGATTGTGTTACTGAAATGAAAAAAGATACTGGATACTGAGGAACAATAAATAGTCTTCACCATAAGATGCCTCGTCTCCAGACAACTATAAGTCAAAATATTACTTTATTGAGCCAGTGGCTATTTCCCTCATGTCAAACTTTAAAAAATATCAGATGCTAAAATTGGTGTTTCTGGTATACAGTCCTATGAATCCTAACCCATGAATTTCTGCAAATGGGATACACACCAGTTCTGTCTCTTCCTCCAACCCCCTCATGCTATATCCCTTTACAGTCACACCCTCCACACCCCAACCACTGGCTGCCATTGCTCTGTCCTCAAAACCACTTTAAGAATGTCACACAGATGAAGTTGTATGTATGTAGCCATCTGAGACCAGTGTTTTTTACTCAGAATGATGCCTTTGAGATACATACAAATTGTTGCATGTATCAATAGTTTGCTCCTTTTTGTGGTTAACATTTCATTGTATGGATGTAATGTAGTGCATTTATCCACCATCCATTGAATGACACTTGCACCCATTTTTTAAAAATTTATGACTAGAAGTTTAGGAAGTTTCCTTCTACCACAGGTTTCTGAGTTGTTATTGTGAATGCTTGTTGAATTTGGTCAAATGCTTTTTCTGCATTAATTGATATGAATGTGTGGCCTGTTAAGATGGTAGATTACATTAAATGATTTTGACCATTGAACCAGCTTTACATTCCCAGATTAAACTCAGTTAGTTTAGGTGTACAAGGTTTGTCAAGAAGGTATTCATTCATGTAATATGAAAAATAGAGACATTTATTGAAGAACATACAAGACATAAGAAACACTGTATGTAGGACATTGATGCCTTAGTCCCTTTCAAAGTGGGCACCTTGGGACCTCACACAGTTCTTCCAGTCTCCGTAAGCTGGACTCTTGTATTTTCCTGAATCTCATTGACAATCTGAAATCTCTTCCCTTTCAAAGATGATTTTGGTTTGGGGAAAAGTCAGAAGTCACAGGGTGCCAAATCTGAGCTGTAGTTGGGCAGAGTTACCTGGGTGATTTGATGTTTTTCCAAAAGTACTCTGCACAAGATTTGATGGCTGAGTAGGCATGTTGTCATGATGAAGCTGCCAATCACCAGTTGCCCATAGCTGTGGCCTTCTGAATCATCCCAGCAGTTTCTGTGGAGGAATGTTGAAGCTTCACAAAAAATTTGGTGCAGATTTGTTGCTCTACTTGCTCAGTCATTTTCAATGAGATGGCTACACAGTACACATGCTCACTGAATGGCATCTACTGCCTCCACTGACTAGTACAGAGAAGTCGTCATTATTCACACAGGCACATTCCAGTCCACTCTCCTTGGCTGCCAGGTTACATCAGTGTTGCTCAAGCCATTCTCATTATATTAATAATGACTCAACTTTTTCTGGATAAACTTCATACTATATTTAAAATATATTATTAGATTTGGTTAGCAAATATTTTCTTAAGGATTTTTGTGTCTACATTTATAGGAGTAATTGGTCTATAGTTTTTTTTTTTGTCAGTACTGTCTTTGCCTAGTTTTGATTTTAAGATAATATTGCCCTCATAAAATGATCTAAAAAGTATCCTTTCTTTTGTTTTCTAAAGAGATTGTGGAGAATTGAACTAAACTCAACTTCAACTTAACTGTTCCTTAAATATTTGGTAGAAATCATCAGTGAAACGATCTAGGCATGGTGCTTTATTTTTTGGAAGGTTATATATTATTGATTTAATTTTTTTTAGAAATTGGGTAGAATTGGTATTATTTATACTTTACTTCTCTGGTAGAATTTACAAGTAAAAGTATTTGAGGCTAGACATTTCCATTTTAGAAATTTTTAAACTGAGAATTAGTTATATAAAATAGATATAGTACTGTTCAACTTATCTATTTCAACATGGGTCCATTTCAGTAATTTGTGATTTTTGAGGAATTAGTGTATTTAATCTAAGCTCTTGAATTTATGTGATTATTATTCTAATATATCCAAGGTATACAGTGTTTTATCCTCTGATAGATGGTAATTTGTGACTTCACACTTTTTTCTTTACCACTCTTGCTAGAGTTTTATTGAATTTATTTTTTCAAAGAAACAGCTTTTAGCTTCATTGATTTTTCTCTAGTTTTTTCCTTTTCATTGACATCTCTTTGTATCTTTATTATTTCCTTCATTTTTCTTGCTTTAAGTTTATTTTGTTCATAGTTTTCTGGTTTCACATAAGAAATTTTATACTAATGAAATGCAATCTCTCTTCTAATGTAAGCATTTAATGCCAGAAAATTCCTACTAAGTACTGATGTAGCGGCATTTCAGGAATTTAGATGCATTATACTCTTGTTTTCTTTCATTTGAAAATATTTTCCTATTTCCCTTGAGAGTTGCTCTTCCATGCATGAATTATGTAAATATCTGTGGCTTAATTCCCAAGTGTTTGGAGATTTTTCTGTTATCTTTTTTGATTTCTAGTTTGATTTCATTGTGGTCAGAGAACCATTTCTATGATTTCAATGATTCTAGATTTGTGAAGATTTATTTTGTGACCAGTGATGTAGTCTATCTTGTTAAATGTTTGTGTGCAGCTGAAATTAAATGAGTGTCCTACTGGTTTGGGGTGGTGTGTTCTATAAATGTCAGTTGGATTCAGTTGGTTGATGGTGGTGTTTAAGTCTTATGTGTCAGCTGATTTTCTCTATACTATCAGAGAGGAATAATTATTTCTCAATTTACTTCTATTTATTGTTCCTTCAAGTATTTTGAAGTTTCATTGTTAGATGTGTAAAAAAAATAAAAGCAATTTAAAATAGAGTCAGAGCTATCAGTTCAGAGGAAATGCCTTATACATCTTGTCTCAAACTTTTGGAATGTACTTCACACCTGCCAGAATGGCTACCATCAATAAATCAACAAATAACAAATACTAGTGAGGATGTGGAGAAAAGGAAGCTTAGTGCACTGTTGGTGGGAATGCAGACTGGTACATCCACTATGGAAAGCAGAATGGAGATTCCTAAGAAAATGAGAAATGGAACTGCCTTTTCACCTAGCAATCCAACTTCTGGGACTTTATCCTAAGAATTCCAAAACTCCAATTCAAAAGAATACATGCACCCATATATTCACAGCAGTGTTATTTACTATATCCAAGATTTGGAAGCGGTCCAAGTGCCCATCAGTGGATGAGTGGATAAAAAGCTGTGGTACATTTACCTTTTGCAACAGCATGGATGGACTTGGAGATCATTATGCCAAATGAAATAAGTCTGTCAGAGAAAGACAAATACTATATAATCTCACTTATATGTGGAATCTAATGAACAGAATAGAAACAGAGGCATGGATACACAGAATAGTCTGACAGTTGTTAGGGGAAGGGGAATTCGGGGGAACTGGATGAAAAAAAGTGAAAGGTTTAGCCAAAGAACATAAATACATAACTCACACACACAGGTACCAGTGTGTCGATGGCCAGAGGGAAGGGGGGCTGGGAGCTGGGTAGAGGTGGGCAAAGGGAGAGAAAATGGAGACATCTGTAATAGTGTCAACAATAAACATTTTTCAAAAAAATTAAAAAAAATAGGGTCAGATAACCTTTGGACTGGGCCTAAAGCAACATTATATCCCAAAGCACTTTTGCAAAGAGACAGGAAAGTAGAAATTATGACTACTGGCTTGATGACCACAAACTAAAAATTTAAGAAATTGTTTAGAGTGAGCATCTCTATGTTATGTTTTCTGCACTAATAGAATACCTTCCTTCTATTGATATGATAGTTCCCTTCTCTTTCTCATAAGTACCTCCTGCCATTGTCTTCTAATCAGGACACTGTTTGGGTTTCTGCCTGAATCAGCTCTCAAATAGCTATTCTTTTTGATCTCAGATGAATTCTATTGCCTCTCACTTTGAAAATTCTTTTATTTGGGTTAATAAATGCATACTAATTTAAAATTATTTTGTCTTCTAAATGACTTGACCCTTTTATTGTTATATAGTGTTACTGTTCACCCCTGGTTTTTCTTCCCTCTGAAGTCTGTGCTGATAAACTATAGCTGTTCCAGCTCCCTTTTAAGTAATTATATTTAAAATGAAGTTTTTTTTGTAGACAACATAGAGTTAGTTTAAATTACTTCTAATCCTCTCTGACAGACTCTGTTTTTTAATTGGTGTATTTAGATGATTGAATATGATGTGTTTGAACTTGAACCTAGGTCTGCAATTTTATTAGTTGTTTTTTCCCTTATTTTCTGTTTTTTTTTTTTTTATTCCTCTGTTTCCTTTTGCAGACTTGCTTTGGGTTACTAAACATTTTTTAATATTCCATTTTAATTTACCTATTTTTAAAACTATATATTTTTGCATAGTTTTTAATGGTTGTTCTAAAGGTAGAATATACATAACTTTTCATAGCATACTTGAAATAAGTTTACCTCTTCAATGGAAAGTGTCTAAGTTACAAACATATAAATCCCTGTTACTTCTCCCTCTAATATTCTAGTTATTTTTTATGTCATATTGGCATATATTAAAGTCCTCATCAGACATTTTTAAATGTTTTAAAAACCTTACTCTCAAACATCAAATATATTTTATTTTATTTTTTAATAAAGTATTTTATTTATTTATTTTTAGAGAGAGGGGAAGGGAGGGAGAAAGAGAGGGAAGGAAACATCAATGCACCAGAGATACAATGTCTCCCACATGCGCCCAACTGGGGACCTGGCCGGCAATGCAGGCATATGCTCTGACTGGGAAATGAACCAGTGACTTTTCAATTCGTAGGCTGGTGTGGGGACACTCCACCCACAGAGCTCCCCTGGCTGCCACGGATGAGAACGAGTCTACCAACACAAGATCTGCCTGGGGAGGAAAAATTGACCAGTCTCTCAGAGGAGAAAGATCTTGAGCCTCTCAATGGACTTTATTGAATTTAGCTTGCATAGGGATGCATATGAAAGAAAGGAGGTGTGATTTACAGATAACATTTCTGGGATCATGGGGGTCCTTTTGAGTCAGAGTCTGGTAGATAGGGTGATGCCAGCTGGCTGTAAAACCTTGGGAAACAAACTTATTTTGTGATTGGACCCTTAATATTTAAATTGAGGACATTCTTAGCAAAGCAGGTTTCACAGGACTTTATGCATTCTTTCTTAGGCCTGATTGCTCCCTTTTGGGAATCACTGGTTCTGGCACAGGGATGCACCCACCTTCGGCACTGTTTCAGGCCTGAATCAGGTGGGGTAACCAAGGAATCCAAGAAACTAGGAGACTTTTTACAGATAGAATGAAGACTCAGGCTATGATAAAACCAAGGGGTGAGGGTCTTTTGTCCCTCCTCCAGAATCCCCTAAGTCCTTTCTTAATGGCCCCTTTGTGACTATGCTGGTCTTAGGTTGTTCCTTCAATGAGAAATTCTACCCATCATTGACTATCCAGCCATCCTCCAGGGGCCAAGCAGAGTGAAGTAAAGGGGGCAAAGGCTGTGCCCTTGCTGGGAGGATAAGTTTGTCTCCTTAGTAGCTTATGGTCCCAAGGTCCCCTAGCTGTGGGGCCTTGTCACCTGTTGGTGGGGTTACAGCTCCTGAAACCAGGCAGGACAGTTCCCAACAGGTCAGCACTCAATCTACTGAGCCACACCAGGCAGGGCCAAACATCAAATATATTTTAAAGAACTCTAGAGAAAATAATAATTTTGTGTCTACCCAGATATTTATCATTTCTCTTGCTCTTAATTAATGGTATTCCAAGTATTCTTATAGCGTTATTTCTCTTCTGTCTGAAAAACTTCCTTTAGCAATTCTTTCATGTCAAATCTTTTGGCAATGAATTCTCTTAGTTTTCTTAATCAAAGATTATATTTCTTTCATTTTTACTTCTGAAGAATATTTTTACCAGATAGATTGTTTTTGGTTGACAGTTCTTCTACCATTTGAAAACTTACTTCTTTCTGTACTCCCTGGTTTCTGATGAAAAAATTGACAGCCATTCAAATCATTGTCTCTCTCTATAGGTAGTGAACAATAATGGTTGTTTTCAAGATTTTTTCAATATATCAAAGGTCCCCCCAAAACTCAGAATTATCTTCTGGAAGGTGGGACCCTTGTATTACAGGCTTTACCCACTAGGTGAGTGTTCTAGGAACCTATCTGTATCAGTGTATCAGTTGGTGTTGTGGGAGAGACTGTGTTGGACTCCAGTGAATTTTTCTTGAAGACTTTTTCAATGTGTTTGCCCATTTCATGATGGGTGACTTATGAGCACAACTGACCACACCACACTGAGTGTGCAGCAGTTTTTGACCAAAAACATCATGCCCCACCCTCCCTATTTATCCCATCTCACCCCTACAGATTTTTTGTTTTGTTTTCCTGGATGTAAAAGTCCTCCAAGGGAAACACTTTGTCAATATGGAAGAGGTGAAACAAAACAGCAGAAACACTAAAAAGATTTGAAATCAATGAGTTCAAAAACTGTTTTGAGCAGTTGAAAACACGTCTTAATAGACATATTGCATCAAATGGAGAGTACTTTGAAGGTGATTAAAGTTAAAAGATGTAAGAATAAATATACACTTTTTTAAATAAATAAGGTCTGGAATTTTTTGGATCCCGTGTGTGTGTGTGTGTGTGTGTGTGTGTGTGTGTGTTTGTTTGTTTTAGTTACAAAGTGTCTAGGAATGGGTTTCCTTAGGTTTATTTTGTTGTTAAGGGTTTTCTGATTTTCTTAAATCTGTAGGTTAAATCTTTTGCCAAATTTCAAAATTTTTAGCTATTTTTTTCTTCAAATCCCTCTTTTCAACATCCCTTTTTCTTTGGTCCTTTTAAGACTTTAATGACATGGATGTTAGAGTATTGGCCTATTGGTTTTAATGAATATTAGAATTTTACTATTGTCCCCAGTCTATGCTTTAATTTTTTTCCTATCTTTTTTCTCTCCATTGTTCCGATTAGATAATTTCTATTAATCCTGTGACATTTCTATTCTGCTATTAATCCCATCTAGGGAAGTGTTTTTTTTTTTTCTTTTTAATTTCGGTTATTATGTTTTTGGTTTTAAAATTTCTATCTGCTTCTTTATATTATTTTTTTCTGAGATTGTTTTTCCATTCAAGAGTGTTATTGCCTGCTAGAGCATTTTAAAATAGCTGCTTTAACATCTTTGTCAAATAATTTCAAGGTCCATGTCATCTCAGCATTGGAACTCATTCAAGAAATGTCAACTCATTCATTGACTTTCTGAGTTGAAATTCTCCCGACTCTTTGTAAATTAAAAAATTTTGGATTATATTTTGAATATATTAAATATTGTATTGAGACTTTGAGTCTTGTTTAAAACCTATAAAGAATGTTGATATTTTGTTTTAGCAAGTCAGCCTACCTGACTAGGCTGAGGGGAAAAGTTTCAACTCACTTTCTGTCAACTGTGGTTCTCTTGTTGATTTGGTTCTCAGAGTCTTTGCAGAGCCATTTGGACCTATCCAGTGTATGTGCCACCCAACTGCCATCAGGTACACAGGTAGTGATGTATCTCTAACTTGAATGGTTTTGGAATAGTATCAGGACCAATTATATTATCTGGGGAGTTAGCCCAAGAATTTATAAACAAATGTATAGTGTCATTTCCCTGAGCTCCTCCCCTTGGGTAATCTATCTAACATTTTCTGATTCCCCATAGATCCTCTTTTTAGTCCTCCATCCCAGAGTTAGGGCTCTAGGAACTCTGGTATGCTGTGCACATTTTAAAAAAGATTTTATTTTTATTTATGTTTAAAGAAAGGGAAAAGAAGGGAGAAAGACAGGCAGAGAAACATCAATGTGAGGGAGAAACATCAATTGGTTGCCTATTACATATCCCCTACTGGGTACCTGGCCTGCAAACCAGGCATGTGCCATGACTGGGAATCAAATTGGTGACCTTTTGATACACAGGTCTGTGCTCAATCCACTGAGCCACACCAACCAAGGTGCTGTGCACTTTTATAACTGATTTGTGTCTGTGGTCAAATTGTGGGAGAACTGAGGGAGGAAAACCAGCAATGCCAGTTGGTCCTGATATCTCCCTATCTCCACTAAATAGACAGGAAGGTTTTTCTCCCAGAGTTTGGCCTGCTATTGCCAGTGGCTGTTTTTGCTGTCACAGAATTGCCTGGAGGCTAGGGCACAAAAGAGCAAAGAAAAGAAAAAGAGGGACCTAAACTTCCACACTCTCTCTGAACTTAGAAGTTACATTTTCCAGTCCTCAAGTCACTGCCAGAGGACTTCTGGAGCTCTGTCTTTTTGTGCTCTGCTGCTCACTTCCAGTGCCTTGAGCTGAGGCCAGGAGACATAAGAGGAGAAAAAATGTTAAACTCACTGCCAGTTTTGTGGTATTTCAAATTTTGGCCTTCTTCCCCAAGCCATATGCTTCTATTTACTTTTCATAATCTTCAAATGGCTGATCCATGCATTCTTTCCAGGTTTTAGAGCTTCATTCGATGGGAGAGAAAGGGTGGAGTATGCTCATTCCCTCCTACCTGAAACTGGACCCTTTGACAAATGGCTTTTGAGTTTTAGAATCTGGCCCCTTAGTTTACTCACAGAGTTAGATATATTGAGTAACAAAGGGTAATCTACCATGTCAAAAGCTCAAACTTCAGCAGAATGTCTTTCATTAATATATTTAAAACATAATGATTTATTTCATGGTATGCAATTCACAATCCTTGGTATATATGGAGGGAATTATCAGAATTTGTCCCTACTGTTCTCAACCCAGGTACAACATATTGTCAAAGAAGTATCCATTTAAGAACAGGTTTTCTACTTTCTCCCACCCCTGAACCAATGACCAGGCAACCCAGAACCACATAAAATCTGTTGCCCTGCTGCTCTCACCTAAGTGTGCTTACATTAGGTATGTGTACAGTTCCAGTACCAACAGGTGGTGACAAACACACAATATGGCAAGTCTGGGCCACTACCTACCTCTCTTCTACCTAGGGCACTTCCAGCTTCCAGCTTCATTCCTGCCAGTCCCTTTTCCTGTGGGCTGGGACTTGTTCTTCTTTTTCTGTAGTTCTGAGCTTATCCTTACAAAAATCTGAAATTAACACTCCCACTGTCCTTGTTCCAAGCAGGTCTGTGTCCTCATCCTTTAGATGAGGTTCTCCTTGTTGGTAAGCTAGACTGAATCTATCCACTTTTGCTAATTTTGGTCTTTTATTGGTAAATGATTCTCCCACTTTCTATTTATGATACTTTTAATATCTGTTTTGTACCTCAATGCATTAACTAGTATTTTAAGAAAAAATTAAATAATGATGATAATAATAAGCACCATTTTTCGAGTTTTTCATTTTAATGGGACTACCTATAGTTTCACCTATTGTTTGTTACTTATCATAACTTATTAATGTAATATATTAACATTTTGTTATATTATTCTATGCTAAGATAGCTCTTGATTGATTTTGGTAAATTATTCCTTCATGTACAATTATATTTTCTAGCATTTCATTCATGAGTTTGCACATATAAATATATTCCTAAATGGGACTGATTTTTATTTTCCTCTAAGTCACTTTTTCCTAGAGATAGAGCACAGACAGCATTGTTGTATAAGATAATCATAGATGGAGCGTACAGGCAACTTTTTGGTGGAAGTGCTCATTGTGGTAGTTCTCTGTTGTTTCTTGTTGCCCCAAATCTATTTCCTCTTCTTCTTAGCACTTTCCTAATTTCTTTGAGAAACACCTTCCTTAATGTCTTTTGGGAAAAACTGATGCCTTGTCACACTGACTTCAGGAGGTATCATGTAATCATGGCTTATCTAACCAGGTCACTCTTTCAGTTAAAATGGTTTAATTTATGAATGGGCACATCATTCAATGGAATGAAATTATAGGACTCTTACTAAAACTGTCAAGGAAAGTACTTTTTATAAGAGATGCTGAGAGTTTAGGACATGGGACTGGAGCTGTTGGGAGCTCTCTAGCTATCATAAATAAAGATCCTGAACAAGAACGGAACCCAGAGAGAAGAAAGTCAAGCCAAGATATGGAGAAAAAGAGCTCCTGACAAATTGATGCTCTGGATAGAGCCAGTTACTTTCAGAGTTTTATGTTCTATGAGCCAGTAAATACCCTTTTGAAAGAAAACTATGAAATATTTTAAACATACAGATCAGAGTAGAGAATAATATGATGAACACAGTTTTATCAAACATGTTAAGCATCACATTTTATATGTTTTAAACCTAAAGCATTAAGCATTAAAGATAGATTTGAGAGATGGTGTGGGCTCCTCCCTGACCCCTCCTCTCACACCAGAGATAATTACTGTCAGAATTCAGTGTTTCCATGCCCATACATGACATTATAGTTTTTACTGTTTACTTATGTATCCTTGAACTTCTTTTACAGATTTTTAAACTTTATAATTTTATCAAAATAAACAGATACTTCTGCAACTTGACATTCTTATTCAGTGTTATGTTTTGGAGCTTGAACTATGTTGTGAGATATAGCTATAGTTTATTTAAAGTGCTGTATTCTAACTTTATGAAAGTTGGATGCATCATTCTCTCTCTGATGTTTCCCATAGTTTCCTAGTACATTTTCTTTTTCCTGAAGCCAGGCTGCATTGTGTTTCTCTCACTTGCCTATCGAAGACTCCTCATTGAGCCATTCAGGAAACCTTTAAAGCACCCCATGTAGCGCTCTCTCTCTCTCTCTCTCTCTCTCTCTCTCTCTCTCTCTCTCTCCCCCTCTCTCTCTCAAGGTGTCTACAATCCCAGCCATCAGCATCAATCTTGGGTAAGGCATTGCTTTTGGATACCTCTCATTAAATAAAGGTAGTATCTAGGAAGAGCCAAAGACAAATTCATCATATCCTTTGGGTAGGTATCACCTAAAAGAAAACAGGGTCCTGGTTGGAGAGCAACAGGTAGCTTTCTTCATGTGAGATTTTAAAGAAGAACTGGCCTGAGTTGGGTTGCATCTGGGGAGACCCTGGGAATTCAGGAAGAGCACTAGGCACCTGAGAAGGGTTAACAGCTTGCCTTAGAGTGGGAGACATGCAAGATCAATTTTGTTTATGAAAGGCAGCAGGGTCTAACTAGATAGACCTGGTCCACAGGTTCATTCAGTCATTTATTGTCTTTATGACCGCTGGCAAGCCATTTGAGTTCCAGAGCCTTTATTGCTTCATTTGTAAAATTAAATCAGTTATACCTGGCTTTAAGTGATGATTATATTATATAATGTGATGAATATACAGTGTCTGGTGAAGAGCAGATCTTCAATGATGAAGGTTATTATTATTATTATTATTATTAATTCAGCCAGTCCCATCAGTCAGGTCTGCCATCAACATGGTGATTCCTCAGGGATTTTACTATGGAATGATGCTTTGAGAATGGTTTGCCTTGGGCTGAATTTCAATGCTGGGGTTTAAAGAGTTTACCAGAGTGTTACTTTTTCTTCAAGCAAAGACATCTCTTGGAAGCCTAGGAATTTGGAGTGATTACCTAGTATAATATCCATTTTCCTGGCTTTTATCACAGGAAATTATTAGGTTAAAAGGAATTTGAAGAGCAACTAAAAGGATGGGGGTGGGGGGCTTAGTATGAAGAGAAGGGAGAGAGGGAAAAGTTGGAATTTCCCAATCATTTTTGAAACTTGAGCGAAAGGTGTTGCAAGGGTCAGATATATTGGGGGCTAATTTCATTTCTGTGTATGAGCCTTGGGCCAGATGGCGTGACAAATTGTCACCCAATGCTTTAGGTTCTGCATCATGCAGGTGCTGAAGGCAGGAGGCAGTTCCAAGGAAGATCTCTTGGAACACAATGTTTCCTAATGGTAGAGAAACCCAGAGAAAACAAGCACGTGACGACATGAAAAGAAACAGGGACTGTTTTTCATTGTAAGAAGTCCTCCACAGACCTGCCAATACCTGCACCTCTCTCTAGACTGAATCCAAGCCTAACCTCTGGGATGCCCTCTTCCTCTGCCGGCCACCTTGAGCAGCTGCAGTCTTCTTACCTCACCTCACTGCCCCTCTCTCATCACCACCACTGCTCAGAAGCTACCAAAATGTAGGTGGTGACTGACTAATGATTGTTGACAGTAAAACTGTCTTTAGAGACAAGAGAGTGCTTATTTGTGTGGCTCTGTTTAGGTAACCTGCATTGTCCTGAAATCAGTGCAGCCAGGTGAAGGCACACTTTAGTGCTGACGGAGGCTTGGCTTCCACTGAAAGTGGGCTCTAGTGATCACATCTTCATCCACATCTTCATCGCAGGGATCTCAGGTGGTCTCACCATTCCTTCTCAGTGCTCATAGGAAGGAAACTGGGAGATAATGAGGGTGTTTTTGCCAGTTTATGACAACTTAATGATGATCCCTTTGTTGGAAAAAAAAATGATGCCCTACCCTATGTTTGAAATGTAGTGAAGCAATCAAGTTTGGGCTAAATTTTCAGTCACCTCAGGAATACAATTAGTGTCACTGATGGGCTTACGATTGAAATGCAAGGAAGTTCCCCCAAAAGGCTGGAAGTTGCAGTGCTCTTTGACCCTTTAGAAATACCTAAAACTTTAAAACCATCCATGCTAGATACCTCCCTCAGGATATTGTGAGGTCATTGGTTTAGGGTGTGCATAAGAATTTTTTCTGTTGTAATTTTTTAGATGGTTACAATGTGCTGTCAGGGATAAGAGCCACTGGGGTAGAGAATTCTACCACTGTAGGGTCTCATGTGTGTTGAGACAGTCACAGTGTAAAACAGCAGTGTTGGTGATTCTGGGAGCCGAGTTTCATGCGCAGTTAGTGTGAGCTTCACTGGGAGAGCTGTGATCACTTAGAATAGTTCATACCCATGGAATCCAAGGGAAACTGGGACTCTTGGGTGATGGAGAGAGCCCCACCTAGGAAAGACTGATGGGTTCTGAGGAGTCCTGGGAACAGGACCTGGGAGGGTTCTCTCCCTCTCAAACCTCTAAACCACACCATTTTCAATGATATGTGCACAAATAATATAAGCAATTGTGCCTTGTAATAGAATGCAACACAGTAATAAAAACAAGTTACAGACTGCATTGCTCTTGGTTAGAGATTATATGCTGGCCTACACAAACTCTTTCGTCATTAGAACATATTTCACTGATGACAGAAGGAACAAAGAGGCTCCTGGAATGCTTGCAATGTTCTTTCTTGTTCTAGATACTGGTTATACAGGTGTGCTCAGTTTATAAAAAATGATAGAGTTGTACACTTATGAATTTGAAATAAAAAACTGACTAGCCATTGCTTCCTTTTAAGATGTGTATGGGGGTGTGGCTAGATACTTCGTATCAGGGGAAAATAAATGTCTATGATGAACTCTTCCAGTCACAGAGCTTGGGAGGAGGAAAATGTGGGTGGGGTGGGGGCTGAAGAAAAACAGAAATTGTAAAGCCTGCCGGTTATTCAGTGTTGCACAGGAATGAGCTCCTGAAGAGATGCCTTTTGCTTAGCAAAGTGACAAATGTATTTTTGAAGATGCAGAGGTGAATCCCAACCTGGGAGGGAGTGGAGAGCTAATGGCTCTGCCTGTAAATGTGGGGGGGGGGGGGCGTACCTGAGGGAGAATCCATGAGTAAGGGGGTGGTAATCTCAGGGAGAGGATAATTGAGCTGTGTGATGGCAGGTTGGAACCTGGAGAAAAGATGGTTGGAAAGTGCTGGAAGGACTTTAAGAAAAGGGATTTCAAGCTGTTTATGTTCTGCAATGAATACTGCTCCATTGCTCCAAATCCTTGGCAACACCTGCAATTCTAGTTACTCTGCTACCCACCTGTGCTATATTACAAATCATCCAGATGGAGGGGCAATGTAAATTAGTAATCCAGAGACAACATGGGTTAGTTTGGATATTTTAACTAGCTTGTTGCAGAAAATTGGAATCAATTTTCTTTTAATGATGATACATGCCTGCAGCTTCATCTCTCAAACTGCAAAATGGAAAAGTGTACAAACTGACATTGGGCCCCTTATGAGACAGCTTAATTCTGACATGTAGATTTTAACAGCTATTTCATCTTCAAGTATAGTCAGTGTCTCACTGACAACTGTCATGTGGAACAGAGCAGCAAAACCTGAACTCAGGAGGTCATCTGCATTTCTTGGGAAAGCTACTTAATATCTCTATTTGTTTCCTCATCTATAAAATGGAGGAAAAGAACTCCCAAATAGAGATATGCCAAGATGATGCTGCAACCAACTGCGATACTCGGCCAGGGCTCCTTTGAGTTCTCTTGATTTGCTTTGCTCGTCTTGGCTGAGGAATGCAGAGGAGAACTGGAGATGCTGACCTGGTGGAGCGGGCCTGCAGGCTGCAGGGACAGGGCAGAAATTCTTCAGCAGAACAAAGAGATTTAAACGCATTATCATTCCCTAAACCAAAAAGGACCAACCATAAAAGATCTTAGGGAAAAAATCATTCATTTCCTAAAATGTCATTTTCAGACCATAATCAGTCATCCAGCAAGGATTTTTCAAATTAGCCATTCAAGAAAATAATAAATAATTGAGTTCTTGCCTAATTTTACTCCATTACTCTAATTTAACCATATTTGATTTAATGTGCTTTTCTTCAGGATGATTTTTTAAACATTTGAAGACAGCTTGTTCCAAATCAGCAATGACATGACCTGAATGCATATATTTATTTCCTTCATTAATTTTCTTAGCTATTCATTCTCCCTTGAAAGGATTTTTTAGATCCTTAACTTCCTCTTACTTGACTACTCAGTGTAATTGTTCTCATACAGAACATATAAGTCTTACTTTCTTTCTGAGACTGTGAAGCCATACTTGTGCAGTTATAGGAAGTCATTCTGATGAAGGTTTTTGTGCATCTATGTACAGGAGGTAATTTTAGTTTTATTTTTGTTTGTTTTCAGAGGAGATAAAATTTTCACAATGAACTATGAGTACTATTTAAAGTCAGGAAATTTTTAATACGTAACTACAAAGTCATAGGTCACCTTTGTAACTATGAAGGACAAAAACAGGAATGAAGTATTCGTATAGCACCACAGAGGCCCTAAATGAACAATATGCACTTCTGACTTCTACAGACACAACTAAAAGTTGCACTGTTATTCCTTTTTGCTGCTATACTATGAAAATTCATATCTTCAAAGACATAGCAAAACTAAATGAGTAGATATGAATCATGCACTTCCTTCATAGTAAGCCAGGCTTCAGTTGGTAAAAACAGAACTACTCTGTTCTGGTGTCATCTACTCTAGGAGAAAACAGAGAGACAGTTATTTTAAGAGCCACTATGAACTTACAACAATTCAGTGCAGATCAAGAGTGGCAAGAATGTCACTGGGTGAAATTGATTCCTTTGACTTACCAGTTTTTTAGCATTTCAATTTTTGTCTATATCTGAACAATACAACTTTGCCTTCTTGTAACTGAATGGTCATTCCACTTTTTTAAGACATGAAACTTGAAAATTTTTAAGCAAAAATTTTATTGTTGCTGGTAAAGGCCTGCTTCATTGAATATTGAGGTATATACTCTATGACCTGGGTCATAGAGTAAGCACACCTTGAGCATTATCATATAATATTAAACCATCCCCCAAATGTCATTGTACCAACCTAAGTTCTTTTCATTCTACATGTGAGTTCTTCAAGTTCCACATCCTTGCCAACTTCTGTATTGGGAGACTAGCAGCCTGAGAGAAGAATCAGAATGCACTTTTCTGGAGGTAAATATTATTTGTTTCCTTCTCCATTGTTCTTGTATGCACAAAGTCTGATCTAATATTAAGAATTATGACACATTCAAAGAAGCAAGAAAATGGAAATTATTACTGAAAAAAGAAACAGCCAATAAGAGCAAACTGAGGCCCAGATGTTGGGCTTGTCAGCAAGGACTTTAAAATAACTATAATAAATATGTTAAGAGATGCAATGGGTAAAAGATACACACTGCATAAAAAGATGAAGAATAGCTACAGAGACCTTATATTAAAAAAACAAATAGAAATGTTGGAAATAAAAACTTAAAAGATATGAGAATCATTCACATTAATTTAGCAGACTAAATATAGCAGGGGAAAAAATCTGTGAGCTTGTAGACAAGTCAATTAAAGTTATTCAAATAAAACTAAAAGATGGAAAGAAAGGTGTCTAAAAAGACAGAGGATCTGAGTTCTTGGGGAAATAACAATAATGGCTGAACATTGTTCCTGTAATTAGAGTGCCAGGAGGAGAGCAGAGAGAGTGGAACACAGGGGAAATTTGAAGAAACGATTGTTGAGAAATTTTTTCAATTGATAAGGATATTAACCCACAGGTTCAAGAATCTGGTTGGACTTCAAGCAAGATCCACACACACACACACACAAAATATCTGCTCCTACATCCATCGGAGGCAAACTGCTAAAAACTAAAGACAAAGAGCATATCTAAAGAGCATCCAGGGGTAGGGGAATCATTATTCTCAGAGGAATAATGATAAGATAGTTGAATTCTCCCAGAAGCACTGAAGATCAGAAAATACTAGAACACACCTTTAATGTCCTGAAAAAGGAAAAAACCTGTCAAGCTGACTTTATATATCTAGTGAAAATATCCTTCAAAAGTGAAGGCAAGGTAAAGACATTTTCAAACAGAGTAAAGCTGAGAGAATTCATTGCCAAGAAACTGTCACTACAAGAAATACTAACAAAAAGCCCTTGGTTGGGTGGTTCAGTTGGTTAAACCATTGTCCCCTGCACCAAAAAGTTGCAGGTTCAATTCTCAGTTGGGACACATGCCTATGTTGTGAGTTTGATCTCCACTTGGGGCAGGTATGGTAGGAAATTTATATTTCTCTATCATGTTGATGTCTCTCCTTCTCTCTCTCTCCCTAAAATCAATTTAAGAAAACAAATCTTTGGGCGAGAATTAAAAAAAAATACTAACAAAAAGTTTCAGACTAGAGGGAAATCATACCAAACAGAAACAAGAATTTACAGGTAAATTGAAGAATACCAAAAAAGTGTCAATATGTGGGTCCAGCATAAATCCACAACTCAGCATAAAAACTTAGCTTTGATAACTCAAGTCATGGTCATCAATACTTTGCCCAATGGAAGTGGTATGGGTAGTGGACACATTTCCTCCTAGGGTGTGTGAGCTCTCTAGCTGTAATAAAGAGCTGGCCACCATCTCTAGCTTGCTTGGGACATTTGTGAAAGTGTAACCCATATAGGCACTATTCTTGGGGCTCTTCCTTTCTTTCCTCTAGCATATATTTCTTTCATAAGAATCATTTTATATTGAAACATATCACTACCTTCCAGCAGTGTGGCAGGAGTGTTAAGTCTGAATAGATACAGAAAGAAAAGAGCAGTGTCGTGGGCTGGGCATACGTAAGTGGAGCAGCTGCGGAACTCTGACCAGCTTACAACAGCTCATATGCCTCTTGTGCAGTTTTAGTCCAAGAGTACTCCTCATTCTGGGTGGTCATTTGAGGTGAATTTAGAATTAATAGCACATACAGCCCCAAAATGTGTCCCTTAGCTTACCCTCAGTGTGAGAATAGTGGAACTTTCTTTCAATTTTGCAGTCTATTTTTTACCCCCTTAGTTTTTAGTTTTTGTCTGTTTGTGTATCTTCCCAGGTATTACATTGGATAGGTCAGGTAAATCTAACTTGTTTCTTTTACAATTATTTGTTATGTGAGTTTTTATACATACAGGAATGCCAAAAGAATTCTGTAGGGAATTTCTGTATATGCAACAGATTCTACCTTAAGTATTGCTTTTGCTTATTAATGATAATTTTTATATTTTTAGACACACATTACAATAGATTTTAGTTTAATTCAAGAAGATTGTTATTATGTATATTTTCAAGACCTCTGAGCATTAGATATGCTTTTAAGTATTAATAATAAAAATAATTAACCAGAGATATACAAATTGGAGTGTATATAGTTAGATGATAAATGATATATCTGCAATATATTAATAAATGAAGAGTTGAAGTCATCATTTTAACAACTCATGTTTTAAGATATTTTTGATAGTTAACTGAATATTATAAAACTATCTACCTCATTCTGTAGGTAGAAAAAATTGGCTGATTAAAAGGAAAGGAGAAATAAGTGGCCTTGATATCAATTTAGGTCCATGTTGTACCAATTAAAAATTTACTTAAAATATAAATCAATCTTAGAATTCAAGAGATCTTTTTATAAATAATTCTTAAAGTCTATAAAGACTATATAGTCACATAGTCTCATGCCAGATGAGAAACAGAATAATGAGAAAATTCTTCTTGGCTTTCTGATTCATCACCTTCCAATAATTTCATGATTTGGGGAAAAGACAAGAGCTGCAGCAGCAAGTAGGTTGACTTTCTAAGAAGCCAAAGAATGACCTCAAAGTCCTTTCAAAGGAGTATTTAAACTCTAATCTCCTTTAAAAGAGTGTTTTATACAAAAACCTTGGTTGTGGTGTTCCTGGAGTTTACATTTTTCCCTTGTACTACAGCATTTTTAACATCCTCACCAAGGGACTATAAAGCAATCTGACTCATATAACAATGCCCTGTATGTTACTTTTTTTAAAAAAAAAAATTGCATTTCCCTGGCACACATTACAAAGATTTCCCTCTGACAGACCAAACTAAAAGTTTGGTCTGCACCAATGTTTGTTTCAACTTGGCTCCACCACCAAGGCCTGCTGTGGGCCGGCAGCCCAAAAGGAAAATCCCGCCTGAGTGCATTACAGCCTCTGCATCTTTCCCCTGCTCCAGTGCACAGACCCAGATTAGCTGGGAGATGAGACAAGACAAATTTGACTGGAGTTGAATTCTGAGAGACAGGAGGGTTTGGGATAGCACAAATGTTTGATGAGGACTAAGTAGAAATGGCTTTTGAGGGAAAGATTTTGAGCAAGGATAAGGTTGTTCATGATTCCAAACTGGTGCCAGGGCTTTTTAGCCAGAAATGCTTTCAGGACAAGACTTTTCCTCTGGAGAAGCATAAGGCCTAAAAACCATCCATCTTTCACTCCTTAAAACTTCAGAATATATAAAATTTTAAAACAAAGCCTCATTCATGTTCAAGAATTTACTTAAAATAAAAATAAAATGGAATAATCTGTTCTTTCCTTCTAAGATCCCTTTCAACACTAGGTTTTTACATACTAGAAGTAGAATCCCTTTTCAAAGTAACTTGCAGGAAAAAGAAATATAGCTTTATTAGACAATGATTGTTTTTTCTTTTTACCCATTGACCAGATTTTGCCAGATGAATTACACTGTTAGTTAGTTAAGTCTTTGTAGCCTTAAATACTGTTACAGGCAGAATAGGTATCAAACAATCTGCTCTGTTCTTCTCCCACCAAATCACTGAGTGTAGGATGAACTCCAGAGGGCCCATGAAGTCCTGCAACAGGAAAAACCTTGAACATGTGCACACATATACATCTTGCTAGAGAGAAGTCTCATGGCTTTTATCAGATAGTCATATCCAAAACATGAAGAACCTGCTGCATTAAGATCTTTCATAATGTAAAATTGTGACTTCCCACATAACTTTATTGTACAGGAAAATGTTAATCCTATAAAGAAACAGCCTGCTTATTCTAGGTATTGTGGTAAAGTAATAAATTGGCTTTGTGATTTATCCAAAAGCAAAGTTAGAGAAAAATTAAAAGTATTTGCACTAAGGTTTACAATGCATCTGTAATACAACTACAATAAAAGAAGAAACATTAAACTGACACAAAGTTAATTGTTTCATGAATAATGTGTATGCTGGAGTCTCTGAGAAATCTTTCCTTAGCTCATTCCCAGGGGAAAAGAACAAATGACTCCTTTCTGTTTGAAATCTCTCCTTACAAGAGTCACAACACTGAGTGAACATCTTAAGAGATTATCCACATTCAAGTTCAAATGCATTGTTGTAATAGGATTTAAACACTTCAATAGTACATTGATAATGTGGTACAATCACTTGGAATCTTTGATTAAAGAAGCATTTAGTGTGTACTTTATTGTTGAAAAATAACAAATTTTCAGAGATTCAACTAAAGATGAACTGAATTTTCAATACCATATTTCAGAATGAGAAAAAGGGGGAAGTTGATTTAGAATGAGATAAATTTAAGAAAAACTGTAGGTTATTCACAAAAATATATGTCCTCAGTATGAATACACATTAAAGCAAAGAAATATAATAATCTTATATCTTACCACTCATTATTTCTCTTCTTTTTCATGTAGCAAATGAGTAACTTCATCTTCTGTGTAATAAAAAGTGCTTCTGAACCGAATAACATATGTTCTCACTGATTTGTGTTTTATGGAGAGTCAGGAATTTAATCTGTTCTAAGAGTTAATGAATATAAGGATTTCACCTTTCAGGGTGCAGGAAACAAAGCTGAGCATCTACATTCCTGCTATGTTATCAGTGTACACTTGAAGTGTTTGAATCTAGGCCTGTCATACACGCTAGTAAGTTGAATAATATTGATGTGCTACCCAGTAATGCTTGGGCTTGCTTTTGTAAGTATGCTTTAATCTTAATAATGGATGTAAGGCAAAAAGAAAGGAACTCTATGGACATCTATATGAGGAATGTTTTTTCCAAGCTGGACTATACTATTTGGTCCCAAGTATACATTTTATATTTGTAGAGGGTCAGCACAGAAAGGGATAGACTTATACATACTTATATCCCTTGAGACATCATTGGTGGCCTTGTTTTGGACAATTATTCCAGATATCCAGAAACATTATTACATGATTAAAATGACACTGATGAACAACCTAAGATTTTTTTCCCCTCACTATGCTGTTAGCCCAACAATGCAAAGTTCACAGATTTAAAGTAGAGCAAAGGTAGAGCTTAAGGTGGAAGAAAGCCAAGTGACTAGCAAATCAAGTAGGTCACTATCATAACAAGCATGCCAAGGGGAAATATCAGTCTTAATCCAAAGCATAAAGCAAAGCAGAGAGAGAGACAAAAGTGGAATCCACAAACAAAAGCAGTTGATAGGAAAAACATAGAGAGCATCAATAGGAACCAACAACCAATGAAATCTTGTGCCAAGATTGGATTGAGGCTCATGATAGAGCAGCCAAAGAATTACTTTTGTCCTCATTGAAGAAACAGATGTTTGAGTTAGAGCTCCTGGATCTAAGAAAATGCATTCATGCATCTTCCTCCATGAATTTAAGCCCATCAGAGGAATAGCTGTGAGAGGTTTACCTGGTCTGGCCACTTGAATTTGCAACAAGTGGAATGGCTATAATTTAACAAAGGATTCCCTGTGCAACACATGGACACAGCTGAGAGATTCATGCATTGAAACATCTGAAAGTGGGCAAGTGTCAGGCTGCCACCTACACTCCCTGCAGCTCTGGGGAGCAGAGAGATACAGACAGGTTCCTGATCCTGCCAGTGTGGCTAGTATGTGCTGAGGCTGATCCCGGTGATGGAGCAAGTACGGAGCACAGAGAGTAGTGATGATTGTCTGGTGGCACCATTACCAAGCAGATAAAAAGCCCTGGAGCCTGGCTGCTTCCCCTCACCCTCCCAGATCTAGCAGTGGGGTGCACAGCACATTATTTGCAGCCCCAAGACTTGGACAGGCATGAGCAGTTTTTCCCTGAGCAGTAGGCACACACTGCAACTACTCCTCTACATTTACTTTCATGTGGGAAATTCTTCCTGTTCACTGCTTTTTTGTCATTCATAAATAATAATGTTAATAATTTATACTTATCAAGGTAGATTCAAAGACTGTAATTACAGCTAATTATTTAACAAAAAATGGCTTCTGGGGTGATGTTATTCTTCTTTTTATTTTTCTGTAACTCTAATTCCAGTAGATGAAACTTGACAATTTATACTGTATATAAAGAATTCTCCAAATATAATATATATTTATACTATATATAAAGATTTCACCAAAAATACTATAACTGATAAATGATTTCAGTAAAGTAGCAGGATATAAAACAGATATCTAGAAATCAGTTGTGTTTCTATACACCAACAATGAACTAATAGAAAGGGAAGCTAAGAAAACAGTCCCATTCACAATTGCTTCAAAAAATACCTGGGAATAAATGTACCAAGAATATAAAAAAACCTGTGCTCAGAAAATTATAAAACACTGAAAAAAATTGAGGAAGAAACAAGCAGAAGCATATGCTGTGTTCATGGGTAGCAAGAATTAACATCGTTAATATGCCCATACCATCCAAAGCATCTATAGATTCAATGCATTTCCTATCAAGACACCAATGCCATATTTCACAGAACTAGAACAAATATTCCAAAAATTTATATGGAATCACAAAAGAGCCTGAATAGTCACAACAATCTTGAGAAAGAACACAATTGGGGGAATCATTCTACCATCAAACTACACTATAAGGCCATAGTAATCAAAACAGCATTGTTCTTGCATAAAAACAGATATATAGACCAACTGGAACAGAATAGAGAAACAAGAAATAAACACACAACTTTATGGTCAATATCTCACAAAGTAGGCAAGAATTTACATTGGGGTAGGATAGTCTATTCACTAAATGGTGTTGAGAATATTGTACAGATATCTTAAAAATGAAATTATACCACCTTCTTACATTAAACACAAGAATAAACTCAAAAATGGGTTAAAGACTAATGTTTTAGATTTGAAACCATAAAAATCCTGGAAGAAAACATAGGCAGTAAAATCTAAGACATTTCTTATAGCAATATTTTTTTCTGCTACCTCCTTGGACTAAGGAAATAAAAGAAAAACAAATGGGACTACATCAAACTAAAAAGGTTTTGCACAGCAAAGGAAATCATCAACAAAATGAAAAGACAACACATTTGCCAATGATACATGTGATGAGGGGTTAATATCCAAGGTTTATAAAGAACTTATACAACTCAACACACACACACACACACACTCCAGTGAAAAATGGGCAAAGGACCTGAATAGGCACACCTGCAAAGAGTACATACAGATGGTCAATAGACGTATGAAAAGATGCTCAATATCACTAATTGTCAGAGAAATGCAAATTAAAACCTCAATGAGGCACCACCTCACACCTGTCATAATGGCTATCTGTTGGTGTGAATGCAGATTGGGGAAGCCACTGTGGAAAGAAGTGTAGGGTTACCAAAAAAAAAGTAAAAATAGAAATGCCTCAAGACTCAGACATTCCACTTCTAGGAATATATTCGTAGGAACCTGAAACACTAATATGAAAGAATATAAGCACCCTTATGCTCATTACAGTGTTGTCTGCAATAGCCAAGATTTGGAAGTAGTACAAGCGTCCATCAGTAGATGAGTGGATAAAAAGAGCTGTGGTGTATTTACAAAATGGAATACTATTTGGGTGTTAAAAAAGAGGAAATCTTTCTTTTTGCAGCAGTATGGATACACCTGGAGAATATTATGCTAAGTGAAATAAGTCATTCAGAGAAAGACAAATATGATTTCACTCATATGTGGAATCTAATGAAAAACATTCACTACAAAACAATGTAGAAACAGATTTATAGACACAGGGAACAGACTGACAGCTGTCAGAGGGGAGGGTGTTGGGGGGTTGGGTGAAACAGATCAAGGGATTAAGCAAAAAAAAAAATCCCTCATAGATAGAGACAACATATAGTGATTACCAGAGGGAAAGGAAGTGGGGGAGGTCAGAGAGGGTAAAGAGGGAATAAATGGCGATAGAGGGAAATGACTTTGGATGGTGAACGCACAATACAATATACAGATGATGTATTATAGAATTGTACACCTGAAACTTATATACTTTTATTAACTAATGTCATCCCAACAAATTCAATTTTTTTAAAAAGGTGAATTTGATTGGTTCGCTCCAATCTGTCCCTATCTCTGAAATGCAGCTGCTCAAAGGGAGCCCAGCACACTTCTGAACACCTTGAAAAGTTTGTCAATTATGATGTAACTTCAGATAAATCAGCTATGGAAATAAAGACAACTCACATGTTCAGAGCCTCAAAAAACAGTGCACTTACAATAAATTTAATTTTAAAAATTGGAAAAAACTAAATGTTAATTTTAAGTTTAATGCATGATTTTGAAATAAAGTGTATAATATAGAATATCAGATTCTTTCCACCACCACTAAATAAATGTTGAACAAGCATTTTAAAAATTATTAGTCTGTGCAGAGTACAAAATGTATATCAAGTTGTCCCTAATGGCATGTGAGCTCCTTTATCCCTGATTTCATCTATACATCATTTGTATTATTTAATAAGTTTTCTTGAATGCATGGATAAATGAATTATTGAAATGAAATAGATCTAAACAACTTTAGTATGTAGAGTTCTGTTCTCTAATTTGATTTTTTTTCCTGCCTGAGTTTGTCTTGTATGATTGAGTGTATGTATGTGTATATATATATATATATATATATACACACAAATTATATATATATATATAATTTGACTGATCTTAATTTCTATTATTTATCCTCCAAATTCATATGTTAAAGCCCTAATCTCCCACACAACAAAATGTGACCTCATTTGGAAATAAGGCTGTTGTAGATGTACTTAGTTAAGATGAAGGTATATTACAGCAGGGATGGCCCTAATCCAATATGGCCTTTATCCTTATAAAAAAAGGAAATTTGGGTACAGCCGTGTACACAAGGAGAGTGCCATGTGAAGACAAGGCAGAACTCAGGGTGATGCCATAGGCCATATGCCATATATATATATGGTTCAGGAGTCTCCTAAACACAACTCTGGTCATATTATTCCCAACCTCACCAACATTCCATAGCTTAATATTGACTTATGCCTTGTGGCCCCTGGCTTTCCACTGTAGTCCTATCTTCTCTGTTTGTCGTGACTTCCTTTATTCTGTCCATCTATTCTATCATCTAATGAAATCACGTTATTCAATTTCCAAACTACGCCTTCTGTTTTGCTTTGTAAAGATTTTGTTTAGATTATTTCCTCCCCCTAGGAATACCTCATACCTATTTAACAAAATTCTACTAATTTTCAGGACATTTCTCAAATGTCTTTTGTGAAGCCTTTTCTGATTCTACCAACGAAATTAAATCTCTGCCTCTTTTAGAGCCCCCTAGAACTAATGGTACTAATCCTGTTCTATCTTCCAATATAGGCACATATTCATTTGCCTTATGTCCCTTTCCACTCTACTGGAATTTCCTTGAGGTAGAACTTGATTATTTTCCCTCTTTGTATCCCCTATAACACTAAGATGCTAAGTGAATTAGCACCTGTATAGCAGAAGATATGAGAGAATCTTCTTTCACTTCGATTTCTACAGATTAGCCCTCCAGAATGTAAAATGAAAGAACAACTATTAATAGGTGATTCAAGCTGTAATTTGTAAATAAATGATCATACCTTTGGCTTACTATAGTCTTCAAGAATAATGACTTGAAATTTTGATTTGTTTGATTGTGAAAATAAGAGGAAATCTGTGAATGAGACTATATTTAAGATGTAAACATTTCTCCAAAGCTTGGAACTCAGTATATTTAATCTGATTTCACCCTTCTGTTTGATTAGACAATATAAAAAGGGATCACGCTGTACAAACACACAACAGTAGGTATGGAGGATAATAAACTAACCTTTTGGGAAACATCAGTCTAAGAAATGACAATTGTTTATAGTACAACCAAATAGTAGTTCTTAGCTTTTGGTATGTGCATCAATACCTTATAGAGAGACAAAACAAAACAAAACTTTAAACAAAATTGGATAGTTTTCTTTGTTATGTCTCTTTCAAATCACACATTTTAAAATGAATTGGTCTTATGAAGGCTGTGTTTCTAGATACTTGTGATAAGTTTCATTGGCCATGTCTGTTTTCTCTAATAATTTTCCTGTAGACTTCTCTCTGAATTATTTCTAGCCATGCTCCTTAGGAGGGTTTATGATGTTGGAGGAGTCTGCTTTTGAATCTTCCACCTGTAAGCTAGATCCATGTGCCCCTCAGGATATTTCCAGGCAGACTGTAGTCACCATGCTTCTTAGTTTCTTTTTTTAATTAAACACTTTTGAATTTTATTGTTGTTCAAGCACAGTTTTCTGCCTTTCCCCCACCCCTCCCCAGCACCCCAGCCATCCCCACCTCCCTTCCCTGTTTCCACCTCCCCTTGTTTTTGTCCATGTGTCCTTTATACATTTTTCTGACAACCCTACCTCCTTTTGCCCCCATTATCCCCTCCCCTCTCCCCTCTGGTTACTGTCAGTTTGTTCTTAATTTCAATATCTTTGGTTATATTTTGCTTGCTTGTTTGTTTTGTTGTCTAGGTTCCAGTTAAAGGTGAGATCATATGGTATTTGTCTTTTACCACCAGGCTTATGTCACTTAACATAATGCTCTCCAATTCCATCCATGCTGTTGCAAAGGGTAGGAGCTCCTTTCTTTCTGCTTCATAGAATTCCATTGTGTAAATGTACCACAGTTTTTTGATCCATTCATTTAGTGATGGGCACTCAGGTTGCTTCCAGCACTTGGCTATTGTAAATTGTGCTGCTATGAATGTTGGGGTGCATAGGTTCTTTTGAATTGGTGTTTCAAGGTTCTCAGGATATAGTTCTAGCAGTGGAATTGATAGAGAGTTTGAAGAGAATATCAGTGAATACATTTCTTTCAGCCATGATCATTTATAGGGAATATTAATCATTTTTTATATAAATCTTTGATTCATACTTTATAGTTACCCAAAGATACTATATGCTGAAATTGACAAAGACAGTATCTGAATAGATAATATGTATTGCTAAAGATAACTGACTATGCAAACTGAGGAGCAATTTAACATCCAAAATAAAAAATGATATAAGTGGATTTTTAATGTAAACTATTTAACTATAATATACTTTGAATTTTTAGTAACAGTAGAAAAATATTATATTTTATTTCTGCTTTTATTTATGCTTTTTAACCAACATGATAGCTGACATTTAAATTATAATTTCAGAATTAGTACATTGAAAAGGACACTAGAAAAAGGGTTGCCGGTTTGATTCCCAGTCAGGGCATATGTCTGGGTCACAGGCTAGATCCTCAGTTGGGGGAATGTGAGAGGCAATAACACATTGCTGTTTCTCTCCCTCTCTTTCTCCTGCCCTTCCCTTCCCTCTAAAAAATCAATAAATAAAATCTTTAAAAAAAGAAATTAGGGATCTAAGGAGGCTATCCTGGAAATTAAAATTTGCCAGATTATATTTTGCAAACATTAGCTCTATGAGAAGGTTGTGGGGGAAAGGAGAGTTCATGATCAAACATGTGTGGCATCACATAAATTTAAAATACTCATGAATTTAAAATATTGGTTTGGCCAAGTAGTCCATTTAGTTTTTTCCATAAAATAAAAGACACATTTCATTTTTATCAACAACTTTATTGGTTTGGATATTTCGAGTACGTAGGCTATTTCCTGTGTGGTAGGACATTGATCGTTCTCAGTTAAAGTCTTGATTTGATTGCTATTCACTTTACCTGGTCTATTTGACAATGGAGCATTGTCCAGTGGGAAATCTCCAGCATGAAACTTTGCAAACCACTCTTGACATGATAGATCAGGCACAGCATCTTCTCTATACACTGCACGAATTTTTTTTTTTTTTGCATTTCAGTTGTGTGTTTTTTAAAGATTTTATTTGTGTATTTGTAGACAGAGGGGAAGGGTGGGACAAAGAGAAGGAGAGAAACATTAATGTGTGGCTACCTCTCACTGGGAACTTTGCCTGCAGCCCAGGTATGTGCCTTACACTGCAAATCGAACCAGTGACCCTTTAGTTTGCAGGCCAGTGCTCAGTCCACTGAGCCATACCAGCCAGGGCTCAGTTGTGTTTTTACCTTACTTGAAAAATTAAAGCATAATATACCAAAAATGTTGCTTATTATCTTCCATCTTTGATATTAAAATAACTACACAGAAATTCACAAATTTTGATAACTTTTAAAAATGCACACTTATGTGACAGCTATCACAATACAATCTAACAAAATTGTTTCAAATGAAATTAAAGACAAGTGCTATTAGTACCATCTTACAGAAAAAAAACAAACTTTTTGGCCAACTCAGTATAAAGACTCATATTTCAGCCTAATGCATAATTCTCTTCTTTTCAAAATGTTGTTTCTATCTCTGCAGAACATACACTTTTAGAAGCAGAAGCCAGAGAGGTGTGTGTGTGTAGTACCTGTACACGATAACAAACTAACTTGTAGAGAAGAGCTTAGAGAAAAGCAATAGACGATTGTCTCATTCATGCATGTTACCAGAGACAAGCTTTTTAAATTACTTAGTGACAAAGCAAATGGAATGCAAGGGCAAATTTCCTTTTTGTAGTTCCAATGATATGATCTGCAGGCTTCTCAAAATACAATATTCTTGTTATAAAAATCACTTGGATTTTCTCTTCTACATTCTTTTAGTTGCTTAAATTTTGCCATATTGTAATTAGCTTTGTATTAGACTATAACTTTTTAATACAGTTATGTGGAAGTTTAAATTATCTTTTTAAAAATATACATAACAAAAATTTTATCACATTAACCATTTTAAGTGCACAGTTCAGTGGTATCAAGTATATTTACATTGTTATGCCACCACCACCGTCCACAGAACTCTTTTCATCTTGCAAAACTTGAAATCTTCCTATTAAATAACCCTGCAGCCCCTGGCAAATACCCTTTTATTTACTTTCTCTATGAATTTGACCACTGTCGGTAGCTAATGGAAGTGGAATCATACAAATTTCCTTTTTTCTTGAGTGGTTTTCATTTTATCTACAGTGTAAATCACAATATTTGTTGTTAACCTGGAAACCTCTTTTGAGACCTTCGTTGACCTCTTTTTGCTTGCATTAGTTCTCTTCTAGGACTGATGTAGTAGTCTGGGCTTTCATTTTATTGAAGTGGTGGCAGGACTTCATATTTCAAAGTATCATCATTTTTCTCCTACATTGTCCTATTTTGCTTCATTGTCTTCTAATGTCCAGTTTCGGTGAGGCAAATATAGTCTGATGGTATTTGTAAATGTCTTCCTTTGTAGGTGACTTTTGCCTTCTTTTCTGTGGAAACACTTAAGTTTTTTTTATGCTCAATATTCTACAACTTTACAAAGATATATCTATGGCTGAGTATTTTTATCAGTTTCTGTAGGCAAGACCTTTACATTTTTAGAGTCCTTTTTACATTTGAGGGATTCTGTCTTTTTCCAGATATCTAGAATTTATTTCATAATTTCCTCTCAGCATTTTCGTTTTTTTATTTTTATTTTTATTTTTTATGTTGTTACAATTGTTCCCTCTTTTTCTCCCTTTCCCCTCTCCCACCCAACCCCACTGGAAACTGGATTTTTTAATGACCAGATGGTTAAAAAAAACTCTATCTTTCTATCATATTATCTCTTTCTTTATATATACTTTTAGTGTGTTTGCTCTATATTCTGTGAGGTTTTTTTTTTTTTTTTGCTTTGGCTATTTTTCCTGTGTCTTTGAATTTTCTATATCAATAGTAATGTGCTTTAGAATACATTCTTGTTCTTTGATTATTCTTTCTTTTATCAAGGAAAAATTATTATAAATGTTTTTTAGCATATGATTTATTTAATTTTTTAAAGTCTATTTTTCCTTAACCAATCTTTTTCCACTAGTGTCAGTTTTTAAAATTTATTTTGGTCTTGGTATTTAATGCTGCTAGCTCTTATCATATGCCAAGAGATCTTTGGTATTCATTTATGTTTTAAAAAGGACTAAGTATTTGGGTGCCCTTTGGGCACACTGATATAAGAGGTGCTATTCTCATCTCGCTTTTAACAGCAATTCTGATTTGTAACTTGGTCTTATTTGGCAAAGGTGGGGATACGTTGAATAGTGGGCTTTGGTTTAGGATGAATAAGTAAAATACCTGATTTCCTTCCCACTCCAATACTTTATCCTCACTTCCATGTGTTTTTTCCCCTCTTAAATGCTACCAGGAAGGTTAATAGGCAGAAGAACATTGCATCTTAAAATGCTTAGTCATCAAGGAGTAAAGATAAATCAACAGAAATAGAGACAAGAAGAGCAATACATTTTAAAGTGCTTTCACTTTTTTGTATTGTATTGTTTTTGAAAGTACTAAAGAGCCGCAGAAACAATATATTAATTAAATTTACCTATTTGTGCTTAAAAAGAAAAACTCATCACTGGCTGGTATGGCTCAGTAGATTGAGGGCCGGCCTGTGAATCAAAATATTGCCAGTTCGATTCCCAGTGTGGGGCACATATCTGGGTTACTGTCCAGGTCCCTGGTGGGTGCTCAAGAGGCAACCACACACAGATGTTTCGCTCCCTCTCTTCCTTCTTTCCTCCCCTCTCTAAAAATAACAAAATAATTTTTAAAAAAGTTAGTTTTTTCCTGGCTGGCGTAGCTCAGTGGATTGAGCGCAGGCTGGGATCCAAAGTGTCTCAGGTTTGATTCCCAGCCAGGGTACATTCCTGGGTTGCAGGCCATAACCCCCAGCAACTGCACATTGATGTTTCTCTCTCTCTCTCTCTCCCTCTCTTCCTTCTCTCTCTAAAAATAAATAAATAAAATCTTAAAAAAAATAACAACAAAATAATAATAAAAAGTTAGTTTTTTAAAAAGAAAAATCTTAAAGAACTACCAATATAAGTAAATTCCTTATCTTGATAGAGATTATAAACCAAAAATTTGCACTAAACACTATGAACACTATGCCTAAATGAAGGAAGACAAGGATATCCACTGTTCCCATAGTAATTTTCAATGAAGAAGATGGTTCACACCAATACCTAAGAATAGAGTACCCAAGAACACAGAAGAAATGGAAGGATTGAAAGTAAAGAGAAAAAACTACCTATAATTGCAGCATGTTATAATATTGTATATTATATACTTTATATTATAGAATAATATAGCAAAATAATATTTTATAGCATAGTATAGCAAAAGAATATTTAAAAATGCAGAACTACTACTAGAATTAATAAGAAAATTAAGCACACTTGCTAGATATAAGAATGACATACTTGATGCCAGTAGTGATCATGTATAAAAAAACAATTAAAAATAAGTACAACTCCCAAAAGGAATTAACTAAATTTCAAGAATTAATTAAGAAGACAAAAGTTTTCCATAAAGTAAATTTGTAAATTCTAATAATGCTGTGAATAAACAAGGAGCTGCTGTATTTTGCTGTGTATAATGTGCAACCACATTTTTGTGCACATCATACATGGGATTGTTATGCCCATTATTATACCCATGGTATGTAATTGTTATACCCATATATAATGCACACCCTTATTTTTTCCTCAAAAATTTTGGCAAAAAGTTCACATAATACACAGCAAAATATGGTAATTCGAGGCTCTTCAATGGGAAGACTTCATATAATAAAGATATCAATTTTCCCTATTTTAATCTATAAATGCAATCCTACTTAGATCCTAGTTAGGCTTTTTGAAGAAATTGATTAATAAACTAAAATTTATGTATAAGTAAAGTTATATGAAAACTGGAAAAAAAAAGGAAAGAAATGAAAAATTCCCATACCATTTATTAAGACATATTGCAGAACTATAATAAAAACATTGTGGGTTTGGGCACAAAATAAGATAAATGAATAATGAAACAAAGAAAATAGCTTAGAGACAGATCCATGCATATATGAAGACAATTTATCATAAATATGTCACTATAAATCAATGGGTAAAGAAAAAATTTAGTAGCACATACTGGGAAAATGAACACACTAAAGAAAAGTAAGATTAGATCCTAATAAAATACCACATATAATGATGGAGTCCAAATGAATTAAAGAATTAAAACAAAAGTAAAACTACAAAGTTAAAGGAGAAAATACTGGAGGATAGCATAGCAACTTAAAGAAATACTTCTTAATGAAACTTCAAAAGTAAGAGGTATAGGCAAAAAATATTTGTATGAGTTTGATTGTATCAAAACAAAGGATTTCAGTTCAACATTGGGCACCCTAGGCAAAGTTAAGTAGATGATAGAAGAAGATATCTGCATATTGAAAACTGTCAGAAGTCCAAATCTGGTCTAAACAAGGAATTTATAAACTTAAGAAGAACAAAACCAGAAACACAAAAAGAAAATGGTCAAAACATATGGTGAAAGTATTTTATAATCTCTATTGACTGTTTCTTACTTTATTATTTTCCATAGAAATTTAACTTACTCCAGAAAGACTCATGTTCCTACTTCTTAAAACTATTTATTTTTATGTTAATATTATGAGGGTATAAAATGCACATTAATGTTTTAAAACCTCAGGTAATAGCAGTTATTGTAACTCCCCTGTAAAGTCTGGCGATTATGCAACAAACACACAGGACTCTGACTTCAGTGATGAAGTTCTCTAAAAAGACTCATTGGAGTTACAATTATCAAGTCATTTTAAAGGAAAGAATAAATGCATTTTATAAAGCAAATTGGCATGGGAAATAATGTAGTATCAGGTTTCATCAATGTGTATATCTCACCATTTCCCCTCCAGGTTTAAACAAATATTACATGAATGAGGACTCTTGTAAAATGTTATGTTTTGAAATAGATTTCATTAATGCTTTCTAGTGATAATTTATTTCTTCCTTTATGCACAAGTTTCTTCTTATACCAATAATGGATAGCTTATTTGCATATAAATAGATTTCAGTATTTGCTGAAGCAAAAAGCAAATATGTTTCTCCCTTTTTTTTCTCTTTTTGTTTTTGTCTTCTTTACTGGACATTGTTAAACAGGAAAAAAAGAAAGAAGCAGAGGAAGAAGCAGGAAGAAGAGGAGCAGGAGTAAGGAAAAGGAAGAGGAGGGGGAGGGGAGAGCAGACGGGAGGGGAAGGAGAAAGGAGGAGGATACTACAAGAATTAGCAATCAGGATTTATAATAATTTTCTTTGGTGTTTTTATCAGTATACCTTATGTTAAAGGTTTTGAGGTGTATTAAAATAGTTAAAACTGCACAGTTTCTCAGTGATGCTTTTTTTGGTATACCTATGATTCAAACAAAACAAAACAATAAAGCAGCTTGAACTGGTTATTGAAATGTTTGCCATTACCCTGTGGGTATATTTTCTTAATTAGTTTTTACTGTTTCTGATAAGGTAGCATGTTCTTTTTAGAGAAGGTAAAGGTAATTTTTGTGACTATATTGCTTAATTAAATAAATACTTTATTTGGGGGGATATAAAAAGTTGCATGCTTAGATGGGGAAAGATTTTGTTCTTTTAAGTTAAAAATACACAAGTACTATTATTTCAGTTATCATATGCTTAAAAACACCAAATCTCTAAACAAATTATTCTAGAACATATGTGTTCCCCAAATATGTCTTATATTAAAAAGGTTTTTTAAGACTACTTTCATTTCCACTGACAATGGTAATAATAAACAATTAACTCAATGTTTTTAAAAGATATTCATTTGATATTTGCTTTTTTGACTTTTAGTATTTCAAACAGGATGTGTCTCTGTATCATTGTTCTTTAAGTGAATAGGAAGCACCATCTTATGGTGCTCAGTATTTTTCAGTAATTCCTTCAGGAAATTAAGAAACCAGCTGCCTTCTGGTAGGTATGATGTCTGTTGATAAGTGTGCCTTTCTGACCAGCAGAGGTCACTCAGTGTGAAGTAAATAATGACTTCTGCTTTCAAAAAAGACAGCAAGTAGGATTATTCTATTTGAGCAATTCTATTTTATTTGAATTCTGTTACTTGCATAAACACTTTCATCTGTGGTTACAGATGCTTGCCTAGGTGAGTTCCTCGGCATCCAAAGACCTTTCTAAACATGGAGCCAAAAATATCCTGAAAGAAGTGGTAAAAACACTGTATTTAAATCTATGTATTTTTGAAAATTATACAGATCTTTCCTACTAGGTAAGAAAAAAGTGAGTGAGAAAATTGTCCCTCATAGCACATGACACATTGCATCCTACCACAGAGAGGCAGTCTTCACTAAAAGATGGGAGTCAAAGCTATTTGGTTTCCAGGAAAATAACATTTAACCCTGTATTTTAAAAATAATATTGTTTACAATAGGTTTAGAAAACAGTAGCGTGTGGAAGTTTTGACAACTAGCAGTGTGTAAATATGAAGATTTGAAGACAACTTGAGTTTTTGGATTATGACATGTTTGTTTTCCCTAAATATTCATGTGCTAATACATTTAAAAGTAAAACCAAAATTACATTCACTTTTGGTATGCTAATGAGTTAATAATCCGTGAACAAAAGCCTCTAAATTGATCATATAGACCTCAGTTTATTCCATCTCTTAGACCTAATTGACCTGTTAGGGAAATGTCATATCCAGGTAAAAGCAAAACATTTTCACTTAATTAACATCATATTTCTTTGGCAAAATTGATGTTTTTGGAAGGTGCTAGAGACACCTAAAGAAGATGTAAAAGGCAGTGTGAAATAGTTTAAGCGATAGAGCCAGTTGCAGGTCAGGCATTTACTCATTTTTCTATAAAATTTAACCTTCATTTTTTCTTCTGTACTCTCAGGAATTAAGTGGTTGAATAATTTGGTCCTTAACTCCTGATACAACTTTGAGGAAGTCACTTGGCCATTTAATGCCTTTTATAAAGGAGAAAGCTAAAACTTAACAAGGTTTAGAGAATTTATGAAAGTAAGGTGGCTTGAAAGCTTAGACCTGAACTTATATTTAAGGTTTATTTTGGAAAATAATAGACTACAATGAAATAGAGATGATAATATACTTTACTTAAAAGAATTGCAGCTACCATGATAATAAAGGAAGTTTTGCTCATTTGGCTCCAAACTGGAATAGTGTGATGTGTCCATGACACTGGTCATGTGTTAAAGGATAGGCACTCAGAAGTAAGTCTCTTTTCTATCTTCACTATGCATCTCCTGCTAATCTCTTTTCTCTCCAGCTACGATTTTTCTAATCTTATTTATAAACATTTTTGTGATATATTATATGAAAGTTATTTTCACATTGTAAATAGAAATATGAATTCAAGGTATTCATTGTTCCATAAACAGTTACTGAAAAAGGAAGTATAATGAGAAGAGAATGGATAAAAAGATTAGTCACAGGAGTAGATTCTTTTTTATTTCTTGACATACAGATTTACTTATTTATTCAATTTTTTTTTTACTTTCACTAACATTCTATTTTACTCCTAAACTGACTCTTCCTTTCTTGGTTTGATTCGGTTTAGCTCAACAGGACTGATTGAGGCTTTGCCGTAGTCAGCCACAGAGACATGAGAGATTCAGATGTATTCTCAAGGAAATGATAGTCTCATCCACTATTTAAGATGGCATATTCTCTGGACTACTACTTCTTGAGACTATTTGAGCAAGAAATGATTTAATGTTAAAGTATGGTGTTTGAGAATAGCTACATACTAAATAGTTTAGAGGTGTAAAGCAATGGATTTTGTTAAAAATTGTTTCCTTCATTTCATTTTCAGAGAATGTGATTTATTTTTCTGGTATGAATCCAAGGAATCTTCATTCTAACATTAATCTGGGTAGTTCTGATGCCTGTGATCCGTGAACTACGCTTAGAGAAAGAATAGTTAAAAATACATGGTGCTAAATATTATCATTTTTGTTTTTCAGTTTTGATATTTCAAACCATAGAACAAGTTCAGCCAGAGGCCAGTGTGGGGACATATCCAAAACCATGAAAGATCTGTGAATAGGCCTTGTGGGTCATGAGTGTTAAGCCAGATGAGGAAACCCTTCACTACTTGGAAACAAATATTGTTAATATAAACAAGAAAAGATCCCAATGAATTCTCATAGCAGCCTGCTATTATTTCATTAAGGTGTGGGAACAGGGTTAGGGATATTTTATATTACACGATCACAGGAACAGAGTGTACTGAGAACACTGTCAATGAAAAAATCTTATTTTGATTGAAATCTTTGTATGTTACTGAAAATGAACAAGAAGCTTTCTGAAATATTCAATGGTTAACCTAATAGTTTTTGTTTAATCTCTAATGAATGTAAATAAAACATTTGTGCATCAAAGTATGAAATCCCTTTATTATTTATTTAACCTATAAAATATTTGTTTTAAGATGCAAGATTTATTCATTTAAGTCACAAATGAAAGCATTAACCTTTTTTCAATTGAGTTATCACTATGTAAGTCATGCAGACTCTTCCTTCAGAAAACTCTAAACTCTGTGAGTCCAACTTCATGGTAGCAAACGTAGTCAAAGAAGGCTTCAAATAAAAACATTTTTAGGAGCCTAACCATTTTCAGCAAGTTGTAAAAATGGCAAGTAGTCACCATTAAAGTGGCAAAAATTAGCCATTTAAAAAAGTTTTGCTTTAAATCATAGCATTTACTATAGAGCTTTCTTAAAGAATTTAGTTTGATTGGTAGTAATACAATGTTTTAGTTATTTTTAAAATAGAGTTGATATTTATATTGAAAGAACTCTACCTAACTTGACCTATGACATATGTTTTACAAAGACATATAGCATTATCCTGATTTTTAGATATAATAATAGTTACAGAAATAACTGCCAGTCTTAAGAGGGAATATCTTACTAATTCAGTCCTAGTTAAGTGTGAAAATAATGATGGTGGCCTAAGAAGAAGGACTTCTAATATATGTTGAGACTTAGCCTACCATTTTGCTTAGATAATTTCCTTGGCATTCTGGCTCCAAACAAATATGAACAGTGGAATATAAATCCTAAAATTCAGTTGTGAAAGAAAAATTTGTTGCTAATATGTCAGGCCAATTGTAAGGTATTTACTTACCTTGGAGACAATTTTGTAATTTATTGATTACTTCATAATTTTGTTCATTCATCAATAAAAATCACTTATATGTTATACATATTTATTATGTACTACCTACTGAAAGTAGTATTAGATGAAAGGTGATCATCCTTCCTCCCAGTTGTTCCTCTAATTCATACAGAAAGTATGATAGAGCTACATTTATAAGACTGGTGAAAGCCATTCAAATTTGTTCAATTGTATTCTTTTATCAGAAAGTGAATTTTTTATAGGAACAGTTCAAAGACTTTATTTGATAGGGCTTATGGATGTACATCTTGATAGCATGTACTCACAGTTACACAGGTAAAAATACATTTCTGTCTGAAGACATATTTCAGTCAAGTCAAATTCATGGGATTTTGTATTTGTATGTCATAACAGTGACAGCTGTATGGCTTAATCAATGCTAGGACACATGTTTTAACAGGAGGATGATTCAGGTAGACTCCAGTAGATGTATTTCTCAGTCTACTTAGACTGGAGTGCTTATAATAGTCCACTGCTTGGGAACTGTGTTGGTAATAATTCCTAAATACTCCATGGTAGCTTTGATATTATCCTTAAATACTTAAGATATTATTTCTTTTATCATATTAAATTCATTTTATTTTATTTTTTTATTTTAATTGTGGTTCAAGTACAGTTTTCTGGTTTTTGCTCCCATCCCAGCCTACTCACCCACAGCTGTCCCCACCTTCCCTCCTATTTCCAGCCCACATTGTTTTTGTCCATGTGTCCTTCATACTTGTTCCTGCAAACCCTTCCCCTTCTCCCCTGAAATTCTTTCCCTTCTCCTTTCTGGTCTCTCTCAGCCTGTTCTCTATTTCACTGTCTTTGGTTATATTTTGCTTGTTTGTTTCTTTTGTTGATTAGGCTCCTGTTAAAGGTGAGATCATATGGTATTTGTCTTTCACTGCCTGGCTTATTTCACTTAGCATAATGCTTTCCAGTTCCATCCATGCTGTTGCAAAGGGTAGGAGCTCCTTCTTTCTTTCTGCTGGTACAACCACTATGAAAAACAGTGTGGAATTTTCTCAGAAAACTAAAAATGGATCTGCCTTTTGACCCAGCAATCCCATCACTAAGATTATATCCTAAGAACCATGAAACACCAATCCAAAAGAACCTATGCACCCCAATGTTCATAGCAGCTCAATTTATGATAACCAAGTGTTGGAAGCAACCTAGGTACCCATCAGTAAATGAATGGAACAAAAAACTATGGTACATTTACACAATGTTATTCTATGCAGCAGAAAGATATTATTTCTTAAGACTATCCATTTTGGTTTTGAATGGAGAAATTAACAGGATGGTAAAACATACATGGAAATTTTAGTTAAAAATTTATGCATTAGTGGGATTCTGTTTTTTTCTCATCAAATACACACAATTTAATAGCCTGTGCCATTAGTTCTCTGGTCATAATCTGAAGTGCCATTTAATCAAATCAAGTCTTAGAAGGTCTTAACTCAAGTCTTAGTGTTAAACCTAAATATAACCTTGCCATTGATGATAGTATTTCCTTGTGCACTAATCTTTTGTCTGTATTATTTGCAGAGCTGAAGAATAAAATAAGTGTGAGAAAATGTGTTCTGTAAAAATCTAAAGTCTCTAAATGTTATTTTAAAGATACAGAATCCATTTTAATGAACAATTTCATAGATCCCTTTTAATTTCTAAAGATGTGCTCACATATGGGATATTTACAGTAGCTTTCAGTTGCTTTCTGTCACCTTTGCATAAAAAAGACTGAGTATTCATAAGCAAAGTTGACTACATGATTTATAAATTTCAGCTCATTATGAAGACAACCATGTTTTAATCTGAGATTTTGCAGCTTTATTTATAGAAATGGTTTTTTCTGAGTCCATTCTAATGTACCAAAATGAATTTTATTTCAAATTACTCATTGTTCCTGTTCTCTCCCATTTTTGCCCTGTAGCATTGGTTGACATTTCATAGAGAGTGAGTTGGCATAGGGCTGGAAAATATGTAATTATAAAAATTACCTGCCCTTGAATTTTCCATTATATAGTAGCCATGGTTCAAGCAGACTTTTCATAGGTGTTTGATTTGGAATGAGAAGTTTTGTTCTTCCATGACCAGTGATTAAAATATGGCATTTTGGTAAATAAAGAGAAGATAGTTTCTGCACAATCCATCAGTGAATCAGAACTGGTGGAACAATGTAAATCTCTGAACTGTATCATATAAGCAGAAGTATATGTAATTGGAAATATATCTTAAAATAAGAGCATTAAATAATTTTTTTAATGCCTTCTAGCTTAAATCAGGCTAAGTGTTAAAATATAGCAAGATTCATCTTTTGCTTCACTTTATGCTACTTCAGGGAATTCAAATAAAAGGGGATCCAGTACAACTACATGTGAATATTTTCTTTTTTAATGTTATAATCATAGTCATGAATGTAAATATTTATTAGTTGCTGTAGCATGGTGGTAAAAGAAGAGAATAGAATATATTGCTTCTTAATTGAAAATGAAGCTTACCATTGCAGGATAGTAGCCATACCTGTTGTATTAACCTTGATAAATGTGTATGGTTACAGTTGCAATTTTCAGTAAGTAGACTGTGGAATTATGCACCCAGTTCTTGATTATAATTTGTGTTTTTCTTTGGGTACTAAAATAAAACTGGTACATTTCCCCATTCATATTTTAGTTTTTGTATTTAAGTCAATCTGTAATAATATTTTGTATGCAGAAGTACATTATTTCTCTGCACTATATATATAAATTGTATTATTCCAAAGTCATACGTGGTGTTGTTTTACAGTATGGTGGCATTTGCTACAATGTTTTACTTGTCACTTAGTAGGTGAAAACACATTAGCTTCTGTCATTCAATTTGGGCTGCTATGACAAAAATACCAAAGACTGTGTAGCTTAAACAAGAAAAATTCACTTTCCACATTTCTGGAGTCTGGGAAGTTCCAGATCAACATATCCAAGGTGCTGAACAATTTGATTCCTAATGAGGACCCTCTTCCTGCTTTGCAGATAGACATCTTGCTCTGTTCTCACATAGTGTAGAAATGAGAGAGAGAAAATATAAATTCTCGTGTCTCTTCTTATAAGGGCACTAATGCCATCATGAGGGCCCTACCCTTGAAACTACCAGGTGCCAACTCCTACTACCATCACACTGGGAACTAGGGATTGAACACATACATTTTAGGGGGACACAAACATTCACTATGTAGCAGTTTCCTCTAAGGCCTTTATAACTTTAGGCATCTATCCTATTAATTGAATTGGTATTAGAATGATTAAACTAGAGCCAAGTGTCATCTTTTACTTTAATTTTGACATGTCCTATGTGCATAAAGCTAAAGCATTAAAAGGTTAGGTGAACATATTAATTCTAAAATATTTTATATTTTAAAACATCAATATTCTTCAAAGTAGGCAGTTTGAATTGTATGTTTACTAAGGGAATTAATTTTGTATTTTTTAATACCTTTGTACTTACTATTTCACTATATACATTGTCAATATTCTGTGCAAAAGGATTTTATTTCCTCTTCCTATATAGTATCTCTTTAATGCCCTGTAGTATAGTTTTATTTATCACCACTCTTCTAAGGTTACATTCTACAGTGAGACCTTATGGTTTCACTGTCTTTTCTTGAAATATTTGCTACACTAGACCCCTAACACTCTTGAAATACAAGACTTAGGATGTGACAGACGGTAAATTGGTAAACATGTAAATGGAGAAAAAACAACGTCTTATTTTCTCTTAATGGTATTGTACAAGCTAGATTCCATTTACTAAACCATTGCTTTCTTTGACTCTTCTCCTCCCTCTCTGTATGGAAGCCCCCAAGTTCCGGTCCTCAGTTATTCAGTTTTCTCTCTCCATGCACTTAAATGTAGAGAAACTTCAGCTATTTCCTCTACATGTAAAACACCATGCTTTTTCTCCAGACCATCTTTCTCATGAGCTTATTACGTATCTATAACTGTCTTCTGGACATTTCTATTTGGATATCCTGCCAACTTTTCCAACATTAGTTGTTGGAATGCATGTTTCTCTCCAATGGTATGACCCTTCTATGTTTCCTAATTTCTGTCATGGTATTACCTTTTTCGTAACCACTATTTATTTTTATATTATTCCAATCACTATACATACTGCATATTTGTTGCATATCTTAGAAAAATATTCTGAATTGTTCTTCCTTTACTTTATCAATGTTATTAAAACCACTTGTTAGAGTTCCTAAAACACACTATGTTCAAGTCATCCCATCCTATAAATTACTGCTAAAGTTTATTTTTTAAACTATCTCTGTCTTCATGAGTCTCTTTGAGTCTAAAACCTTGAAGATTCCACACTGACTATGGGGCTGGTTTTCAATATTTTTTAAAAATTACTAGACAACTTTGTTTAAATAAAATCTTACATGAGACCCACATAAATAAAACAATAAATCTAGAGTTGTCTTAACTGCAAATAATTCAAGCCTCTACTTGGGCTTTACTTACATATGCTCTCTAGGCACTTCTGTGGAATTTTGGGAAAATTTAGAAAATGATTTGAAACCCATTGACTCTAGTACCAAATCTTTATTTAGGGTTAGGCTCTGTTACATTCAACCAATCTGTTTACTATTTCCAACTGCTCCATGTAAATTCTATCTTTGTGTCGTGGCTCTTATCATGTTTAGTGCTCAGAATGCTATCAAACCACCTTTATGTTTGTTTAAATCTTAGTCATATCTCCAAAGTAGTTCTGTAACTACCTCTTTACTGGACCTGTGAGTGAATATTTAGGAAATTAGAGTTGAGTATCTTTTCCTGATGTATCTATATCTTGAGAGTGTACTGGATTTTTTTTTTTTTGAACAAGCTAAGGGAGCATGTTCTAAGTAAAAGAAACTATATATGCAAATCAAAGAGACACTGTAAAATAAAATAGCCTCGGGAAATTTTATTAAGTCATTACTGCTGAAATATAAAATGAACTGTATGACATGCAACTTGTAGACAGTATTAGATCACAAAATATATTAAATAATATGCAGAGCTTCTGTTTTTTGTTTTTAACTGTAGGTAGATACTCACAACTTCTGAGTAGAGGTATACTGTTATATATTAATACAAGTTAAGCACATTTTACTATTTATTTTTTAATATTTAAAAATATTTTCCCATTTTTTGATAAATTAATAAAGAATAAGTTCTATTTAAATTTTATAGTTTTTTAAAATGAAAGTTAATCCCCAAGTTTATTTCCAGATGCTCACATTATCTTTGTAGAAAATATTTGGTTGTAGCTATAAAATATATTTATTTAAAAATGTGCCATAAGCTTCTGTTTTTAAAAACTTGATTTTATACCTTAGTTTTAAAGTTTGTGAGATAGTATTTCACATCCTTTGGAGATGTGATTTAAACTTTTCTTGTAGAATTCAGTTTTGCACTTCAATTGTAAAGGTCATGGCACATTACTTAAAACCCCAGAGTGAATGCTTAAAAGCTACCTGTCATTTGCCATTCCATAAAAAGGTCTTTAACTCTCCATGGACTACAATCTTACTTTAATTTTCCCCCTTCCTTTTTGCTTACAGAGCTTTTGATATTCCTCTGAACTTCCTCATTTACTAAGTTTTGGAAGACTGTTAAGGTGTGTCCTGGAAATTCTGTTTTCAGTCTATTGTATTAGGTCTTGAGATACCTGTCAGAAGTATGATCTGTTCTATGATGTGCTGAGAGGATACCAGGTGACTTGTGTTACTAGTTACTATGCTGAAATATAGATGACTCTCTGGAACTTGAAGACTAGTTTCAACCTAGAAAGATTGTCTTAGTGATTATATATTATGAACCATTTTCATGGTATTTATAAACCCTTTAAAAGAAGCAAAGTACACATTGTTTGCTCATACAATTGTGTATTTTTCTGTGGATACTTTTTATAATATACTCAAAGGGAACTGTAACAATTCCCCACAAATAAAATTTAGGAATCACTGCTTTTTACCAAAAGAATAACTTTATCTACTAATAATTCAGAAAAAGGGAAAAAAGTTACAATTTCCACCTTACATGAGGTTGTGCTATCAAGAAAAAAACTAAGCTCTGCCCACACTAACTGTCATACCTAAAACCTCTTCAGGAATCAGCCAGCCAACACTTTCCTGTATATCAGGGGTCCGCGCCCCCTGGGCCATGGACTGGTGTCAGTCTGCAGCCTGTTAGGAACTGGGCTGCACAGCAGGAGGTGAGCAGCAAGCAAGCAAAGCTTTATCTGTCTTTATAGCCACTCCCCATTGTTCACATTACCATTTGAGCTCTGCCTCTTATCACATCAGTGGTGGCATTATATTCTTAGGAGTGTGAACTCTACTATAAACTGCACATGCAAAGGATGTAGACTAAACACTCCTTATAAAAATCTAGTGTCTGATGATCTGAGGTGAAGCTGAGGTGGTGATGCTAGTACTGGGGAGCAGCTGCAAATGCAGATTATCATTAGCAGAGAGGTTTGACTGCACAGAGACCATAATAAATCAATTGCTTGCAGACTCATATCAAAACTGTATCAGTGAGTGGCAAGTGACAATTAAGCTGCATCTGGTGGCAGGCTTATAGTGACAAGTGAGTTGATGTACATCAATTATACAGTTGCATTTAGTGGCAGGTTTTGTCAGAATCCAACAGTTATTTTAGTCCACATGTGGTCCACCCACTATTTTATTTACCACTCCACCCACACCTCTTTCCCACACTGCATGCTTGTCTCTAACCCTAGCCAAAATGAGGAAAAATAAAACAAAAACAAATGTCACTGGCTCCCACTGATTCTGCATTGTGGTAAGTTGTATAATTATTTCGTTATACATTGCAATGTGATAATAATAGAAATAAAGGGAATAATAAATTAATGCACTTTAATGATCCCGAAACCTTCCCACCCACCAGTCTATGGAAAAATTTTCTTCCATGAAACTGGTTTCTGGTGTCAAAAAGGTTGTGGACCACTGCTATATGTGTATGTTTGATTTAACACAGAACCTATGTTTTAAACTGAGATAGTTACATGTGACATTTTACATAGCCAATGAAGAACTGTGGTAAAAAATATGGGTGAAATGTAGAACTTTTGCAATGACATTGGGTGCTAACTTGAATAGAACTATATCAAATATAGAGATAAAGGAAAGGGACCAGATTCATATCTATTTAACCTATTTTTAATTTAAAATAATGTTATTTTAATGGGTTACATTGAAATATATTATTTTTTTGTTTCAATATGCTAAAAACATATCTAAGCCATCACTATCTTTATTACCAGAAAGTACTTTTACCTAAGACATAATTTAAGTTTGAGCTGTAAAGGCATGAAAAATCTTACCCAAATGAAAATTATGTGTTTTTCTACTCTGTTCTGATTGCAATTTAGAGGTTTCATTATTTATTTAATGTAATATTTCAACACACACTTTTTGATAAATAACCATGTTTGTAACCAAAGAAAGGGAGAATATTTTACCAGTTGTTAGGAAAAACAATTAGGTAAAACAGATTCTTAGGTAAAACAATTACCGAATTCTTATCTACGGTTATAATAACACATTTTCTTTTTCATCTTCTTCTAAATAATAAACTTTGGTTTACCAGTCCATAGCCTCTAGTTTATAAGTTGAGGTCCATGGATTAGAATCATTAGAGGAGAATCAGTAGTAATAAAGGCAGCATGGAAAATAGGCTTTACTTGGCATTCCCGGCAGTAAAATCATTCGAATTATCAATTATTTTCTTATCCAAGAAAATCAGAGATTATTCTCCTTGACAATCCAAAAAACTATTTAATGGCAAATATCAAAATATACATCCTCTGACCCTCTCTTTCTCTTGACACCATGAGGTTCCAAGGATAATGCCTGTCAATGTCCAGTGAGTTCCTTGTTACCCTTAACTGCATGAGTATGTTCTCACTGGATATTGACACCTAGTGCAGTAGTGTTTCATCCTCACTCATTCTGTCATTGATGACCTTGTCATTCCTGGGGTAATTGACACTAACCTACTTATGTTCATGCTCGATAGTTCTACTCTTGAAGAAGAGAAGGTATGGCTACAAAATTATATATCCTTTCATTCAGTTTTTTAGACTCCCAAATTATATTGTTTGCCTTGATTTTTTTTTCTTAGCAACTTTCATTTTTTATCTCTAGAAGAAGCGGGGAGAAATAAATATTAACAGGCTCATATAAATTAATAGCCACATGTATAAACAAGTGCCACAAGGGTTGCTTAAACAAGCTAGGGTATCCCAAACTCTTCCTTCACAGTGAGCTCTCTGCTCAGTGGGTATTTTATGGAGAAAGGTATTAAATTAGTGTTTTCTGCCACATTGGTTAAAAATGTCAGACCTTGGAGAAAACCATCTATATCAGTTTGTATAATCATTATATATCAAAAATGGTCTTTGTTTTTTATGTAAATAGGGCTATCTATTGACTACTCTTGGTGGCCTTATATTATAGTCCTGGCTTTCCAAAATGGATTCATATTTTTGTGCTGAGGAGTAGATTAGGTCACCTTCTGGCTTTTTCTGCATCAAATATTTTAAAATTTTGTAAGATAGTCCATTTTGTGTCATGAAAAATATTATTTTTTCATAATTGACTCTAATAGGGTAGTTCAAACTTAATTATCATGAGTCTAAAATATATTCTGAGTAGCTATTGTCAGTAAAATGTAAAAAAAATCAATTATTCTAATATAGTGGAAAAGGGTGATGATATTCACTTTGTAAAACTAGTGTTACTTTTGTATTCCTAATTATTGGAAACTATATTTTAAGTGCTGGCTTAGAAAAAGTATCATTGCTTTAATGACTTTTATATTGATTTAAGTATTGTTAAAGTGTAAAATTATTAGTTTTAAGCCCTCCCAAGCCCTAAAATATTAGAGATCTTACGAAAACATTTCCAATTATAAAGCAAATGAGAAAATACCATATGGGTATTATTTTATGAAATATAAATGAAATTATGAAGAGAAAGATATACATGGTATTGGAGTTGTCTAACCATGTGAAATTTTAATGTGTCAAAATTGACAATTTGAATTCTCTTTGTAACTTACTTTCATGAAAACTAAGGAATTCCCAAGTAAGGCTCTTCTTGGGAGGCTTGTGTCTTATATGGATTAAATGATGAAAAACTAAAAACAGTTCTCAAAGGTTATTTTATTTAATATTATAAATGCTAGTGTTCCAGGCATTTCTACCATTAAATTTTACTATCATTTAATGTCTGTTATTGTGCCCTGTACTATGGTTATATTTTAATTTTTTTATCAGAAGGATAAATGTCTTCCTAAACTTTTCTAGCAAATGCACTATTTAATATTCATATAAGCCATCTATCTATTTTCCTATTTGAAAGTAACTAATTGTTTTTGTATATAAAATATTATCAATTATTGCAAATATTGCAACCATTATCAATTATTGCCACATTTCCTCCTTGCAATAATAAACATTTACACTAGAGAGGAGTAAATCTCCTAAATGTACTTTTCATATCTAAACAACAGTGTTAAATAGGACATTTTTCTGTGTGTAATACATACTGCTTTATATTTTATTAAAATATTTATCAGTTTCTTGATGACAAACAGAAGATGGGAATATGGCTCTTTATGAATACAAAGAATTGAATGCCATTTATTTTAAATGCTCAGATGCTTTAATCTCAATCTTACATTATATCCTTTGTGTTGCTCAAAAGGTTGACTAGAAAAGTTAAGCCAATATCAGATACCACATTCAGTTATGTGTAAAAGCTGTTTAGCTTCTTTTGAGACTATAGAGCTCTGTGCTGCGTGAATAAGCAGCCAAGCTCTGAAATTAGTTTTTATTTCTGTAGTAGAAATAGATGAATTGATAAAACTGATGATTTATTTTTATCAATCCCTAAATATAATATGTTTATACATCTTTCTGATCTCTGTCCAGAGTGAAAGATTGTAAGTTACAGTTTCTGCAGTATAATAGTTAACAATTATTTGTTGAACTAGTAAATGTGATGTCAGTTTAGTCTGTAATATTAAATTCTAATTTTCTTCATTATTTTATAAAAATATTACTATCTTCATTTATGTATATTTATATAGGGAACCTATCCATTTGGAATAGCAAAGGTAGCCCAGCCCTATTGGAAAACTGATAGGTGCAAGTTCACACATAGGAAGCCAAACCCACGGATCAGCTTTCTTGTGGGAAACCAGGCCTGCACTGTACTTAGGCAGCTTTGAGGCTTGCTTTTGCTAAAACTCTCTCACCCTGATTGAAGCAGCAAATGCTTACTGCATATCTTTAAAGTAACTTCCTGAAGTCTGTGCTAATTCTCCCAAGGACAGAGTGTAGTCAGACCAATCACTCTTATTGTTCCCTTGCATTTGCAACATTTCTTCCTTGTTTATCTGTAAGAAGTAATCAGTAACATCTTTTCCTTTGTTATCTGTAAAAAGTAATCACCTAAAGCAAACCTGAGCATACTGAATGAAAACTTTCTTTGACGTATGCTCTCTCTCTCTGAGAGTGGACGTGCTATCCCTTTTTCTCCGTAGGACTTTGATAGTCCGTGTGAATTTGTTTGTTGCATCTACAACACCATGGATACTGCTGGCCAGAGTCCACATCTAATTTAGTCATTTTAGTTAACTGCTGAAAGATCAGAGACATATGCAGCCTTCATTCTTAAATAATCTGATACCTGTTAGCTATAAATAAGACTTTATTTTATGAAAAATGTTGACATCATTGTATGTTTAGAGGAACTCTAAATTGTTTTATTTTATTAGAAATTTAGCATTTTTCTCTTTATCCATTTATTTTTTAATGTGCTCTTGCCCTAATTGAACTTAATTATTTTAAGATCTTTAATGAATATTTATAATCCCTATTATATTTTATATAATCTACTTAATGACTTGGTACTAATAGCAGTTAAACAAGCAGATTTTCAAAATGTTTTATTTCAATATTTTGGCTAAGGTAACATTCAGAAATTTATAAAAGATTTTCTTTATTTGGATGTTAGAAGAATGTTTGATAACATTATGTCCTAATATTTCAATAAAGGTTACAAATTAAACCCAGAAGTATAATAATAAATTGCTAACTTTGACAACTTAATGGTTATGTACATATTATATAAATACTGCTTTTAGACAATAAAATTTGGGACTATCTTTAGTATGCTCTGTAATTTAGTTCTTTTATCAAACAAACATAGCACACAAAGAATTAAGCATGGTACTCTGAAAACTCCATCAGTAGATTAATGTCTAGGTGTTCAAAACTGAATTGGGAGCTAAAAAATACAGACATATATTAAATATGGAATATATATAAAATACAGAATTATATCAAATTCTTTCCTTTACCTCTAATATCCATTTTACAATATATTCCAAAGATCCCTTACTAACTCTAATTTGTCACTACTAATTTTAAGAGGCAGACTTATCTACAAATCTTATTTCACTCCACATACACAGGTGAAAGGAAAAGGCTGATAATCATAAGATTATGTGCATGTACTTTCATTTTTAATCTTTTTCTAGACTTGAATTAGAAAGCATATTAAAATGTTAAGTATATAATGTGAGGCAAAATAAAAATTTGCCTTTGGAAAATTAGTCATAAAAAATTTCAGAGAAAAAGTAAATATCAATTTATAAAACTAAGTACAATGTATTTACCACTCTGACATATTTTATCTAATGGGGAAAAAATCAACTTTAACTAACTATTAAATGTTTTACTATCATGATTTAAAAATAACCAAGGAAATAAAAATATTTGTGAACCAATGAATTTAGCATCAAAACAAAAGAGGAGGAGTCATGTACAAAAAGGGAGATGGGCAGGGTAAGGGAATAAATATTTACTGCATTTGAGACTACCAGCCTTCTTCTCCCAGCCTACTCTAGAAGGTTGGCATCCAGGACTCTAACTTTTAGGCTGAGTATTGGAAGAGTCGTTTCTGAATAACAGGTTAATACTAAACAAACAGCAAAAACAAAAGCAACTGAAAAGTTCCGATATCAAGCTTTTACAATGGAAATGGCTGAGCCACATCATGCTGGAAGCAAGTTTACAAGTTAGGTTGGCAAGCTCCAGCTATACCCAGAGACCTTCTAATCAACTTTTAGAGTCCTAAGGAGTGGGTCAAAATGTGAGGGTGAAAAATATCAACAACATTTTAGTGTAATAACTTTTATATGATACAGGCAAAAAAGAAAGAGAGAGAGAGGAAGGAAGGAAGGAGAGAGAAGAAAGAAAGAAGGAAAGAAGGAAAGAAAGAAGGAAGGAAGGAAGGAAGGAAGGAAGGAAGGAAGGAAGGAAGGAAGGAAGGAAGGAAGGAGGAAGGAAGGAAAGAGAGAGAGAGAAAGAAAGAAAGAAAGAAAGAAAGAAGAAAGAAAGAGAAGAAGAAAGAAAGAAAGAAGGAAGGAAAAAAGGGAGGAAGAAAGGAAAGAAAAAAAGAAAGAGAGAAAAGAGCATATCTGAGGAAACAGATCTTGCAAGAAGAAGAAAACCTTAAATAATCTAACATTAATTATTTTCAGACAAGACACTCTATCCATGACATGAGAGCACTCAGTGGACTTTTATTTTGTCAGGAGTGCATGTAAGGACTGTTGCCTGAAATAAATAACATGATTTTTCTTCCATTTCCCCCCAAACAACCCTGTCTCTGACCTCATAAACAATTCAGGTTGAACCGTATTAAATTATGAATTTTATAGGTCAACTGTGGTTAAATATTGGCAATTTCATATGTCTTGACCTAATCCTATTCTTCATTGTGTATAACTATCAGCCAGACCATTCTCCTTGCCTTTTTTAAAAAATGGATTTTATTTCTTTAGAGCAAGTTTAGGTTTAATAGAAAATTGTGCTGTAAGTACAGACTACTTATCATTTTTGTATGGATGATCTAGTTGGTATCATATCTAAAATTATTGACAACTGCATGGTCAACTAGATTTTCCTCCTATGTTATCTTGTAGAAGTTGTATGATTTTTTTTTTACATGAAGTTCTATAATCCATTTCAAGTTAGTTTTTGTAAAATGTGTATAGTCTCTTTTGTTTTTTCATGTGGATGTTTAACTTGTTCCAGCATCATTTGTTGAGAAAATTATCCTTTTTCTATTGAATTGTGTTTGCTCCTTTGCCAAAGATCAGTAGTTTCTATTTCTGTGAGTCAATTTGGGGCTCTATGTTCTATTCCATTGATCTGTTATTTTGCCAATACCACATTGTTTTGATCACAGCATTTATAGTCAGTCTTTTTTTTTGATACACTGACAATGTCAATTTATTTTTATTTTTAAAAGGGATAAAAGTGCTTGTGTTTATTTTAGAAGTATAACTAATCAGAAAATAACATTTAAATTCAACATACAGTGGTCCCTCACTTTATTCTTTTTTTCTTTCTTTCAATTTTATTTTGTATTGGTTTCAGGTGTACAGCTTAGTGGTTACATAGCCATATATTTTACTTTAGTGTTCCCCCTTGATATTTTCAGTACTCCAAATGGCACCACACATACTTATTGCAACATTGACTATATTCCCTATGCCACAGGTGTCAAACACAAAGCCAAGAGGCCAAATCCAGTGCTCCACCTTGTTTTATCTGGTGGCAGCGCCAAGCTCTCACTTAATTGTTAAGGAGTAGTTTATAAATATTTATACAGTCCTAAAATTACTTTCGGCCCTTCAAAGGCAACCACAAGGCTGATGTGGCCCTCGGTGAAAATGAGTTTGACACCCTTGCCCCATGCTTTACGTACATCTCTGTGACTGTTTTGTAACTACCAATGTGTTTCTTAATCCCTTGACCTCTTTCACCTAGCCCTCTACAACAACCCCCTCCCCTGGCAACTGCACCCCCCCACCACCCCTGGTTCATTCTCTGAGTCCATCAATCGGTTCCAATTTTGTTCTTTTGTTGTTTAGATTACAAATAGAGGTGAGATCATATGGTATTTGTCTTTCTCTGAGAGACTTATTTCACTGAACATATCACATTCTAGGTCCACCTATGCTGTCGCAAATAGTGAGGTTTCATTCTTTTTTTTAAATATGATTTTTTAGATGTTATTTATTTATTTTTAGAGTGAGAGGAAGGGAGGAGGAAAATGAGGGAGAGAGCCATCAATGTGTGGTTGCTACTCTCATGCCCCCTGCTGGGGACCTGACTCACAACCCAGGCATGTGCCTTGGTTGGGAATCGAACTGGCAACCCTTTGGCTCACAGACATGCGCTCAATCCACTGAGTCACACCAGCCAGGGGAAATTTTATTCTTTTTTAAATGGTTTGGTAGTATTTTATTGTATATAGGTACCATCACTTTTTTATCCCCTTGTTTATCGATGGGCACTCAAGTTGCTTCCATATTTTGGCTATTGTAAATAATGCTACAAGGAACATAGGGGTGCATATTCTTTTGAATTAGTGTTGGGTAAATCCCCAGTTCAGGAAACTATGGAACATATAAAGCAGATCAATTTTTAATATTTTGAGGAAACACCATACTGTTTTCCATAGTGGGCGCACCAATATTCACTCCCACCAACAGTGCTTGAGGGTTCCCTTTTCTTCACATCCTCACCAACACTTGTCATTTGTGGATTTATTGATGATAGGTGTGAGGTGATGTCTAATCATGGTTTTAATTTGGATTTCTCTGACAATTATGGTTAAAGTCTGGTAGCATTGGTCCTCTGGTTTAGTTCTTCTTAAGTATTGTCTAGGTTATTCTGTATAACCTATTCTGTATATTCCATCTCTTGTTTTTCTGTATAAACTCTAGGGTTAGGTTTTTAATATCCATAAAATAACTTTCTAAAGTTTTGATTGAGAATGCATTCATACTATAGGTCACTTTGGAAAAAATTACATCTTAATAATAATAAGTCCTTCTATCTGTTAACTTGGAATACTTCCTTATTTATTATAAGCTTTGATTTTTTATTAGAATTTTGTGGTTTTCCAAGATCCAAGATGTTAGAGGAGTGAGTGGAAGTTACACTAACCTCCTTCCAGGACAAATCTGCAATTATAACTAAATTGTGGAGAAATCACCTTGGAATAAACAACTGAACAATAATGCGAGAGAAGCCTTATAACCACAGCCAGACAGAAGAAACCACTTCAGCACAATGTGACTGGTAGGGAGTGCCAAGGAGACTCGAGAGGGCTAGTGGTCTCCCATGGGTGGCAGCTGAACTGCCGGAGGGATATTTCAACAGCTGGGGAGATCCCTCTGAGTAGGGTGGGATCTAAACCCCAAGCTGGGCTCCCAACCTACAGGACCAGAGCCCAAAAAGTACACAGATAACATTCAGCTGCAAAAAGCAACAAGGTATCTCTTTGCCAGAGATGGATGCTTGGAGATGCAGAGAGTCTTTTAAAGGGCCATGCATAAATTTTCATATGCAGCCACTTACCCTGGCTCCAGCAAATGTGGGAGGGAGGAGAGTGGACTAGAGATGCTTGACGAGAGACTGGGAATGGAGGCTCTGTGGAGAGAACTTAGAGAGCAGCCATCAGGATCCTCATGCTGAGTCATCCCGCATACTGCAGGATCCATCTTGCTGAGGTAGACCACTCCCCTCTAAGTGACATCAGCCTGAGGGGAAGAAATAGCCTTGCTTACAGAAATTATACTGCGTATCCTGTGGTGTTTAAGCCAGGATCTTGATTATAGTTTAAGGCTATATTACTGATCAGTAATTACCCACTGTCAAAAGCTGATAGACAAAGAAAGAATGAACAAGGATATTGTGGCATTGAATGGCACTCTAGATCAAATGGATTTAATTGATATATGCAGAACCTTTCACTCCAAAGAAGCAAAATACACATTGTTTTCAAATGTACATGGAACATTTCAAAGATAGACTATATGATATGACACAAAACAAGCTTCAACAAATTCAAGAAAATTGAAATTATGTCAAGTATTTTCTTGGACCACAATGGCTGAAAGTAGAAACCAACCTCAAGGAAAAAACAAATTCATGGAGACTGAATAACATGTTATTAAATAAGGAATGGATTAACAATGAGAGCAAGGAAGAAATTAAAAAGTTTCTGGAAACAAATGAAAATGAATACACGACAGCCCCAAACCTATGGGACACAGCAAGGGCATTCCTGAGAGAGAAGTTCACAGCAATACAGGCCTACCTAGAAAATATAGAAACATTTCAAATAAACAACTTAACCCTACATCTACAAGAACTGGAGAGACAATAAGAAACAAAGCCCAGACTGAGTAGAAAAAATGAAATAATCACTATCAGAGCAGAATTAAATGACACAGAGACTAAAAGAACAATTCAATAAATCATTAAATCCAGGATCTGTTTCTTTGATAAGATAAAGAAAATGTATAAGTCTTTAACCAGACTCATTAAGAAAAAAAGAAAGAGGACCCAAATAAATAGAATCAGAAATAAAAGGGTAGAAATTACAACTGATAGCACAAAAATACAAAGGATAGTAATAAATCACAATGAAAAACTATATGCCAAGAAATTTGAAAGCCTGGGTGAGCCCTGGCTGGTGTAGCTCAGTGGGTTGAGCGCGGGCTGTGAACCAAAGTGTTGCAGGTTCGATTCCCAGTCAGGGTACATGCCTGGGTTGCAGGCCATAACCCCCAGCAACTGCACATTGATGTTTCTCTCTCTCTCTCTTTCTCCCTCCCTTCCCTCTCTAAAAAAATAACAAATAAAATCTTAAAAAAATTTTTTTTAAATTAAAAAAATAAAATAAAAAAAAGAAAGCCTGGGTGAAATGGGAAAATTTCTAAAAACATATAATCTTCCAAAACTGAGTCAAGATGAAGCAGAAAGCCTGAATAGACCAATAACAACCAGTGAAATTGAAGCAGTAATCAAAAATTCCTGGCACACAAAAGCCTTGGACCAGATGGTTTCACAGGAGAATTTTATAAAACATGTAAGGTAGAGCTAACCTCTGTCTTTCTCAAACTATTCCAAAAAAGCCAAGAAGAGGGAAGACTCCTACACTCTTTTTATGAGGTCAGCATCATCCTCATCCCCAAATGAGATAACAACACCACAAAGAAAGAAAACTACAGGTCAATATCTCTGATAAACATAGATGCTAAAATACTCAACAAAAATGTTGGCAAACCACACCCAGCAGTACATTAAAAAGATCATACAGCATGATCAAGTGGGATTCTTGCCAGGGATGCAAGGATGGTACAATTTTTGTAAATCAATAAACATAATATATCATACAAACAAAAGGAAATACAAAAATCACATGATCATATCAATCAGTGCAGAAAAAGCATTTGATAAAGTACAGTGCCCATTTATGATTAAACACTCATCAAAGTGGGAGTAGAAGGAGCATTCCTCAACATAACAAAGGCCACATACAAGAAACCTGCAGCCAACATAATACTCAGTGGGCATAAACTAAATGCTTTGCCCCTAAAATCAGGAACAAGACAAGGGCATCCATTTTCATCATTTCTATTCAAGATTGTATTGGATGTTCTAGCCACATCAATCAGACAAGAAAAAGAAATAAACATCATCCAAACTGGAAAGGAAGTAGTAAAACAGTCATTGTTTGCAGATGACATGATAGTGTACAGAGAATACCCTATAGACTCCACTAAAAACTACTTGACCTAATAAGTGAATTTGGCAAAACAGTGGAATATAAATCAATATTGAGAAATTGAAGACATTTTTGTATACCAACAATGATACATCAGAAAAGGAAATTAGGGAAAAATCCCATTATTACAGCAACAAGAAAAATAAAGTACCTAGGAATAAATCTAATCAAGGGAGTAAAAGATCTATACTCAGAAAACTATGAAACACTGAAGAAAGAAATTAAGGAAGACACAAATAAATGGAAGCATATAGTGTGTTCATGCATTAGAATAATTAACATAATTAAAATGTCCATGCAACTCAAAGCAATTTATAGATTCAACATAATCCCTTTTAAAATACCAATGACTTATTTCACAAATATTTCAAAAATTTAAATGGAACCACAAATGACCCTGAATAGCAATTTTGAGAAAGAAGAACGAAGTAGGAGGGATCACAATACCTGATATCAAACTTTATTGTAAGGCCACTGTAATCAAAACAGTCTGGTAGTAACATAAGAACAGACACATAGATCAATGGAACAGAATAGAGAGCCCAGATATAAACCCATGTCCCTATGGTCAATTGTTATTCAACAAAGAGGGCAGGAGCATAAAATGGAGTAAAATTAGTCTTTTCAACAAATAGTGTTGGGAGATTTGGACAGGTACATGAAAAAAAAGAAACTAGACCACCAATTTATGACATGCACAAAACTAAAATCAAGATGGATGAAAGGCTTAAATATAAGTCACAACACCATAAAAGGCCTAGAGGAGAACATAGGGAGAATAATCTCAGATATTTCACACAGCAATATTTTCAGCAATATGTCCTCTAGAGCAGGGGTGTCAAACTCATTTTCACTGGGGATAACATCAGCCTCATGAATGCCTTCAAAAGGCAGAAATAATGTTAGGACTGTATAAATGTAACTACTCCTTAATTGTTAAGGAGTTGAAATTACATTCAGGCTGATGTGGCCCCTGGTGAAAATGAGTTTAAGACCCGTGCCCTAGAGCAAGGGATATAATGGAAAGAATAAACAAATAGGACTACATCAAATTGAAAAGCTTCTTCATGGATGAAGAAAACATCAGCAAACTGAAAAGGGAATCAACCATATGGGAAAATATATTTGCAAATGATATGGACAAGGGTTTGATCTCCAAAATATATAAAGGACTCACATGACTCCACACCAGGAAGACAAACAATTTAATTAAAATGTGGGCAAAGCAGCTGAACAGACACTTCTCCAATGAGGAAAGACAGAGGGTGAAGAGACATATGAAAGATGGCCAGCATCACTAGCCATCTGAGGTATGCAAATTAAAACCACAATGAGATATCACTTCATACCAGTCACAATGGCCACCATGAACAAATCAACAAATAGCAAGTGCTGACAAAGTTGTAAAGTAAGGGAAATCTAGTACATTGGTGGTGGGAATGCAGTCTGATACAGTCACTGTGGAAAACAGTGCGGGATTTCCTAAAAAACTAAAAATGGAACTGCCTTTTGACCCAGCAGTTCCCTTGCTGGAGTTATGCTCTAAGAAGGCTGAAACACCAATTCGAAAGAACGTATGTGCCCTAATTTTTATAGCAGGGTTATTTACAATAGCCAAGTGCTGGAGATAGCCTAAGTGCCCATCAGTAAATAAGTGGGTCAAAAATTGTGGTGCATTTACACAGTTGAATACTACACTACAAAAAGAAATAAGGAACTACTACCCTGTGTGATAGCATGGATGGAACTGCAGACTATCATGCTAAGTGAAATAAGCTAGGTGGTGAAAGACAAATACCATATGATCTCACCTATAAATGGAACCTAATTAACCAAACAAACAAGTGAGCAAAATAGAATCAGAGACCTTGAAATAAATAACAAACTGGCAGTGACCAGAGAGGAGGAGAAAAGGGGATAACAGGGAACAGAAACAGGGGTCAAGTCAACAAACATGTATAAAGAACCCATGAACAAGGATAATAGGTGGGAAGATTAAATGTGGGAGAGGGTGGGTGGTCATAGCAGAGGAGAGTAATGGGGGAAGAATGGGTACAACTGTAACTGAACAACAATAAGATTTTTAAAAATAATTTTATTTGTATAGATCTTATACATGTTTGGTAAATATATATCTAAGTTCTTGATTTTCAGGATAATTGTAAATAGCGTTTTAAATCTTTAATTTTCTTTTAAAGATTTTATTTATTTTTAGAGGGGGGAAGGAGGGAGAAAGAGAGGGAGAGAAACATCGATGTGCGATTGCTTCTTGAGCACCCCCTACTGGGAACCTGGCCCACAACCCAGGCATGTGCCCTGACTGGGAATCAAACCTGTGATGGTTTGTTTTGCAGGCTGGCACTCAATGCATTGAGCCACACCAGCCAGGGCCAATTTTTAATTTTATTGCTCACTCACATGTAAGAAAATAATTGACTTTTAAATTTAAATTTTGTATTTTACAACCTTGCTTTATAATCACTAATTTCAGAATTTTTTTTGTTGATTCTTCAGGGTTTTTTACATACGTAAAAATTATGTTCCAACAAAGATAATTTTGTATCCTTTGTTTTAAACAATATTCATTTACTTGTTTCTCTTTTTTAATCGCATTAACTATGACTTCTAGTACAATATTGAATAAGAGTAGTAAGCAGGAACATCCATCTCTTGTTCACAATATTAGGGAAAATCCTTCTGGTTTCTCACCATTAAGTGTGAAGTTATTTGCAGGTATTTTTTGCAGATGTTCTTTATCAAGTTTAGAAATTTCCTGTTTCTTTCTAGCACAGTAAAATAAAGAGCTTTTAAAAAATGGGTATTGGATTTTGTCAAGTGTTTTTGTGCCTCTATTAATATGAATATATGATTTTTCTTCTAGTGAAATCTCTTTGTAAACATGTTAATAATAAACATCCAGGCAATCACTCTGATGGCATTTCCCAGGACCAGAGCCCTTAACTATGGAGTGCTGGTATAGCAAGAAGTACCTGGTTTGTCAAGGTTGCTAATCATAAATAAGTCTGAAATTTATTGATTTATAAGTCATGGATGTCCAGAAAATGTCACTTAATCTATGCAATTATAGGTATATAAAGTAGAGATTTTTAGTGACTGAATAGCTTTCTTTTGTATAAGTACTTATGCATGCATCATTTAGAAACCACACATGTTAAATCTGGGCCAGGACACATCCTAATGAGACAAGGAAGGGGAACTGACAAAAATATGCTCATAATTATGCTGCTTGCTGTGCTCTGAGTAATGAAATTCTTTGTCTGTGACCCAGAAATCTCATTGTGTTTGCCAGAATCATGAAATAGTAACTGGCTAGCTTATTAGCTTGTAAATAGGATAAAATGAAATCCTGACCTAGTACATTTCTATATGACAATGGTTGGCTGGAACTGCTTAGCAGCTGTCCCTTTCAAAGAATTATGTTTTCTCCAGGTGCTGTGGTCCTCACTACTCTGGTCCACTGTCATTTGTCTCTTTTTATAATTGAGTTTTTAATTTCTTATTGTAAAATTAAAGAGTATCAGTCCCAAGGACTTGAAATATGATTGCAGTATTCAAGTCTGAGTTTTACTACAGAGACGTGTATGACTTTCATCAAGTTATTTAAGGTTTCTCTGCTTCTGTTTACCTATATGATAATGATGATGAAGACAATAATGCTTTCTTTATGTTTGTTGTGAATATTGACTGACTTAGTTACCAAATTCTGCTAATTTAGTTCACCGAGTTAATATGCTTAAAGTAATTTAGAATCAATCGTACCAACTATATAGTAAGTGTTAGTTATTACTATTAAAAACCATGGTCCTATTAAAAATAACAAAGTAAAAGAGTGATATCTGGGTCAAAAAACTGAGCATCGATTATAATTTGTGGAATTCTTCTGTGTGCTTATGCAAAGTGCATTGGTATTGGAGAATTAGCTTAGTACTATTCCTCATAGTTATAGGGAGCTGGAAATATTCTATGGTTGCCTTTGTAATCTAATTTTTATAATAATTTTAGATTTTATGGAATTTGCATTAGAAATCTAAAATTTAGAAAACACAGAAAGTAACAGAAACTTAGATATAATTTCAACAAGGAGAAAGGAGCATCTTATAGAACATTCTAAGTTTTCACACTAGAAAAGAGTGCCCGCAACTACTATCAGAACATCTATTGAGAATCAATAAGATTCGCAAGAAGAATCTTACCAATGGTCAATTCTTTCAATTCATATTTTATAAACATAAAGGCTAAATATGGTTTGATAGTTCCTTATGAATAAAGTATTCTTAAGATATTTTGCATCTGTGAATTCATGATTATGGTAAAGGTGGATTAATCATTCAGTTTTTGAGGTTATAATCTTGATTCTCTTAGCCACATTCTTTAAAAAATGACATAGTTTTTGAAGTTACAACATTTTTAAATGCCTGGTGGACAGCTTACTATGGCCTGTATAATTTGTGAAATATGGTAAAATGAAGTTTCTGCATTTATCATTAACCTGTAAAGAAAAAATCCATACAATAGACAAATATCTGCATTATGAAGATTTTGGGAATTTTTGATCCTGAACATTTTCCATCACATTATATGAACGGGTATTTTATTATTAGTAGTCATTTAGAACAATAACATTTGATTCAGATAATTCTAGACTCAGCTGGTTGTTTGAGTCATTAAAATATTGATAATATCAGTACAACCAACAATATCTGCCAATGCTAAGTTGGTCATGGTGCTGCAGATCATTATGTGATTGTATTGTTACATCACAAAAGAAATTAAACAGGGATATAAACAGAACAAATGAATTAAATAATATTAGAACAACTCTACCACACCTATAAGTCTCTAAATAATTCTTATAAAAGGCTGTTTCAACACAGAGGTAGATGTAGATTTTCTCAAATGAAGATGATAACTAGTGAAGGTGTGGCTTCTGATTTAATTTTAAAAATAGTCATGGCTTTTGGTAAGTACCAAATTGCTAATATGGCATGTTCCAATTCACTAGAAACATGCAAAAAGGATGTATGTTATAGTTTCCATAAAAATAGAGACTTTAAAAATTAAATCCTAAACTTAGAACCCCAGTTTATGGAATATCTATGGGGCCTCATGATATCGGTTACACTTAATTTAAGAAAACAAAATTTACTATGTTCTGGGCAGCTAAAATTATTATAAACTCAAGCTTCACTGATTCCCACCATAACCTATAATTTCCCCTGTAAAAGTTATTTTTTGCAATGGCTAGAACACTTCCTGAAACATTTTAATACATTTCCTTTTCTTGTTTTTATATAGAACATAAAATGAACCGATTCAATCAGAGGTCAGAGCCTCTGCTCAATTCAACATTCTGAACATTATCTAACATGTTTTTTACTTAAGAATGATAATTTTCTTAGACCTTTTCACTTCCTTTTTACTTCCATCAGCACTAATGGGTTTCTCTTTGGGTCTATATTTTTCCAGGAAATACAGTTATAATAGTTACTGTGTTACTGTAAATGCAGAGTCAAATAGAAAATAACCAGTTTGAATCGAAACAGATGCAAACATCCTAACAAAGGGTTATGTAAAGACATACTTAAGCAAACTCACAAATCATAGATTTTTAAGAATTCTTACATTAGTTGAAACTTTATATGGTAAATTCATTAAAACTAAATTCCTATTATAATTGTGATTATAGTTACTATTTATCTATAAAAGTGCAAGATGATCTTACAGGTGGGGAAGGCATAAAGAGAAAACTACATATGTCTTGTTATTATTGTCTTTGTAGATGGTGTAGCCTAATGGTTAGGAGTTCACCTTTTCTGATAAAAGACATAAGAGCTCCACTAGCTCTTCCACCCCCTCCCTCCCCACTTCACTCATTCAGAGAAGAACTGAGAACCAGCTTCTTCATCTTTAAAATGGGATTATTATAGAATCTGTTGGAAAGGATATTTTAGGGTTATGAAAAAGTCATATGCGGCCTGGTACAGAGTAAGTGCTAGTTACATTGTTTAGACTTCAAAAATTATTAGTAAGCATCATTTTTAAGATATTTCTATATGTATAACCTAATCTATTAGTAAATATTTGAATTCCATTGTACTTAAATATAAATCATTTCCAAATGTTTGTTTGTTGACTTTCTTTTAAGTGGATTGTTTTTTAGTTTCTTTCCTAAGTTAGTAGAGAACTCTTTAACTTAGTGTACAGTTATTAATTAGCTCTGTATGTTCATCACTGGCATGATTTCATAGTGGTTCCAATTAGAAAACTGAAAAAGAAAGTAAGTCACTCCGAGTTCTAAATTATGTGTTAAATATGTATGATTAAAATGAACTGGATTTTTTTGAAGTATGTACTTCATATAATACCTAGCATTTCCATTTACTGTTTTTTACTCTCAGTATATTCACACATAAATCACAACATTCACAATAAATTAAAAAAAACAGTTATATAGTAACCCCCACCCCCAAAGGACAATATCTAATGCTATATACAAGGTCTGGCACAAATAAAGCCCCATTTTTTATTGCAAAATCTTTTATTACAAAATCATAAGCATGTAATTCTGTAACATAACAATATGACACTCAAGCATACCATATGACATTTTAGGTGAAATGTTCAAATTAAAACTATAAATTATTACACCCAGATTATTACCCTACCAACCACACACAAGCAAGCCTTACTTCTGTCAGACCCTGTATATATTTATTTTTCATGAGATTTTAAGAAATTTTATACATGCATTTAATGGGAACTAAAACAAACTCTTAATCTCACAAAATGCTCATGTTAAGAGTAGGCTCAGTTGCATAGAAAACTCAAAATAACTGGAAATGTCTTCCTTTCTTATGTAACAGAGGTAGGCAGTTTAGGGCTATGCAGAGGCTCTGTGAAGTCACCAAGAAAATGGACTTCAACCAGCTTACTATGAAGCGACACTGGCCATGTGGTCTTCATCCTCCAGCATTACAAGTACTCTTTCAGATATCACATCCAAGTTCCATGCACCAGAGGGAGGGAAAGGAAAGGGTATAACCTCTCTTTTTGAAGTAAAGGTCCCCAAATTTGCCACAAAAATTTACTTTTATAATTGGATAACAATTCTTCTTATGTGTTAATAGCCAGTATGTACAGATACCTATGTGTTAATAGCCAGTACCTACAGATACCTGGCCACATTCAAATATGAGACCCAGCTAAAAACTGCGATATTAAAGCCAATTAAGGATCTCTGCAACTCTATCTTTTAAAGAATACAGGTATACACTCAAAAGTATTAAAGACAATTATTAAGTCTGCTTTTGTAAACCATAGAAAACTGGTTGGGCTGTTACAACCTAGTCATCATTTGTGTTTCATGATTAAATTGTTACACTAGCTATAATCAGTTCTGCATCATCTGCTAAGAAAACGGTAGAGTCATTAAAAAACAGTAAATGCCATGTCATAGTACTCAACTATTCAATGCATCAAACCATTTAACAATTACTTTAAAGCATTTTTACTAAGTAGGTAAGAATCTTTCATTGCAAAGAACATTTTATGGCTTATGAGCAAATAGTGCCTGTTAGGAGGATTGAGTAGGACAATATTCACATTGACTAAAATGCTTCAGTAACTGACTTTCAACAAAACTTGTTTTTAACCTCATACTTTTAATCTTGAAAAAAAAAAAACCTTAGGAAACTACTAATCTAATGTTATTGTGGATTTAAATTGATAAAGCTCTCTTATTCAAAAAGTTTACATATGAGTAATTAACAATCTTTTTGTTCAAAGTAGCACTGCCGGTTCTTGCTTTCTAAATGAAACTACTAAGGTATGAGAGAAATCAGAAAATTTTGAAATGCAGGTTTTTGTCTGTTCTGATTATGAAGAAAAGGAGTCTTTTGCTGTAGATTTAAAAACCTTGTGGCAGTACAACTAATGATTTACCTTTAATTAATTTATCAAGGCATACAGTTTTAGAACATGTGGAAACCTTTGAGAATATACCCTTCGATGCTGTCGTTTTACGTTGAGATGCTGAGGTCTGGAAAGCTTAAGTGATTTGGCAAAGTCACACTAATGATTTAGTGGTAGTGCTGAAACAAGTGCTGAAGTTTTATTGACTTTTAATCTAGTGCATACTATCTTCCCCCTCTTTCCTTTTCCTCCCTCCCCCCTCCCTCCCTTCCTTCCTCTGCTTTCTATATTTTACTAGTATAAAAATATTTATATATCATACCAGGTTCAGATGTAAAAAAGTAAATCAATTTGCTTTGGCGAAAAATAATTTAATATAGGGAATAAGGGGTTTATAACATTGTTGGAAAAATTGATGGAGGGAGCTCTAAGCTGGACTACTGGGAATAACTTGCAGAACACTGTGGTACAGTCCAGCAGGGAAGAAGGGGCCTGCTGCACACATTTCCATGTCCGTGAAATTAGTGACTGGCACCTGGTACCTACCTTGGTCAGCAGGCTGCGCTAACTCCATAACTGCTACTCAACAGGCATAAAGCTACTGAACAGAGCTTGGGATATTGCAGCAGAAAACTCCATATATTAGCTATGTCTGTCAGCCAAGTTAAGCACAAAATAACAGCCTCCACGTCAATGTTCTTACCATCAGACATGTGTACCTTTAATTGTTGGGACATCCAGATCCCCTACCATAAAGAAGTCTGATGATGTCTTTAGTTTGCAGCCTCTATAGTACAAAGAAGGAACTCCATGAGGGGTGTTTAGAAGAAAACTGGCTTTATATACACAGACATGAACAAATACATTGACACAGTGATGAAACAGAGCAAAGGAGAAAATACTGCTGTGGTGTCAGCTTAAGAACCTTCTGTTATTACTGGCATACTCAGGAAACAACACTTCACATCAGTGTAGGGTAGCATATCCAAATGTGGAATATGTTGCTCCGAAGTGCACAGAGGCCTGACAAGATATGAATCTCTTTTTTAATAATAGGGAGTACAGAACTCTTTTATTTGTTTGTTTGCTTTTTACTTTCCTTTGGCTGCATCAGTTTAGTGGTACTCAAGACATTTCATAAAGGTGTGAGGCCTTGAATTTTCAACAAGTTGCTCCCATGCTTGTAAATATAGTGAATTCAAAAATCATAGAAAATCAGACTTCATAGAAACCTTGGAGAATGTATACTTCGTCACTACCAATGCATAATTTGGATAGTTGAGGTCAAGAGGTTGAATGAGTTTACCTTAGGTCATAATGGTTAGTTAGGGGCAGTGCTGAGGTATAAAACTAGATTTCTTCACTCTAATCTAATGTTTTTTTATTGCACTCTGTTTCCCCTAAATGTATTATCATGGTTAATATATCAATAATTGTTGTATATAGCATCGTAATGTTAAGATTTATATCACAATTATTGGAAAAATAAAATATTTTAAATATGAGAATGAATGAATACCTGCTTTGGCTAATTTCTTCAAAACTGACAATAATGTCATTAATAGCAATGTAGGATTTTGTAGTTGCAGGAAGTCTGTGTTAAAAGGACAGAATTGATCATTTGAAGTTAGGGAAATTCGAATGTCAACTCATTCTAGAGCTCTGCACGTGTTTAAGGGGTTGATTACAGGCCATTTAGAACCATCCTTTCCTTCCTTCTGACATCCTTCCTCCCTCTCTCCCTCCCTTTCTTTCTCACAGTTTATTTTTATTGTATTTATTCCATTACCATTTACCCACTTTTATAGCCTGTTCCACTTTTACCCATGCTCGTCTCCTCCACAACCCACACTGTTGTTCATTTCCATGAGTTCTTTTTATTTTTTCCTCAGTCCTGCCACCCACCAACTCACCTATCCAAGGCTGTCAGCCTATTCTCTATCTATGAGCTTGTTTTTAGGTTGCTTATTAGGTCAGCCTGCTCATTAGTTTCCACATATGAGTAAAATCATATGGTATTTGTCTTTCTCTGAGTGGCTTATTGCTCTTTGCATAGTAATCTTCAGGTCCATCCATGCTATTGCAAAGGTTAAACTTCTTCTTTTTTTTTTTTTTTTTACTGCAGAGTAGCATTCCATTGTGTAAATATGCCAGAGCTGTCCACTTATCTACTGATGGACACTTGGGCTGCTTCTAAATCTTGGCTATTGTAAGTAATGCTGCAATTAACATAGGGGTCATATACTCTTTCAGATTAGTGTTTTGGATTTCTTAGAAACTTTCTTTGTTAAATGGTTATCTTTATTAATTTAATTCTTCCCATCACTATTTATCCCCCCTATACCCTTGTCCATCCTTTCCATTATGCTCCTTTGTTTAAAGTATGAAACTCAATTAGGACTCCAGAAAAGTGTGATGTCTGTACAGAAGGTATTCAGCCATGTAATATGAAAAATAGGCACATTTACTGAAGAAGATACAAGATACAAGAAACATTGTACACAGGACAATGATGCCTCAGTGCCCTTCGAAGTATGCACCTTAGGACCTCACACAGTTCTCCCAGTTTCCATCAACTGCCCAGTTGTATTTTCCTGAATCTCATGAATAGCCTAAAATCTCTTCCCTTTGAAAGGTGATTTCCGTTTGGGGAAAAGCCAGAAGTCACAAGGTGCCGAATCTGGGCAATAAGGGGGCTGATTCACCTAGGTGATTTGATGTTTCGCCAAAAACTCTGCACAAGACATGATGCACAAGCAGGCACATTGTAGTGATGAAGCTGCCAATCACCAGTTGCCCATAGCTGCAGACTTTTGAGTCATCCGAATAATTTCTGTGGAGGGATGTTCAAGTTTAATGCAAAATGTGATGCATATTCATTGATCTACTCACTCAGTCATTTTGAATGTGAGGGCCACACAGGACACATGCTCACTGAACAGTGTCTACCACTCCCACTGACTAGTTCAGTGAAGTCATCATGGTTCACACATGCACATTCCAGTCCACTCTCCCTGGCTGCAAGGTTACATTGATGTCATGCAAACTATTCTCATTATATTAACAATGGCTGAACTTTTTCTGGACAGATATCATATATGTAGAATAAACATACCCAGGTGAAATATGACTATTACTTTAGCACTTTGGACTGTTTTGGCAACCCCTCAAAATAACCAGCTACAGTCCTACTTTCCATGTTCTGAATATAATGAACCACATTTTGAATTTTCAGTATTCTTATAATAATACAGTTCCTAGATTTCTGCTTCTGCCCCCTTTCTTCCTCTTTCTTTCTTCTCTTTTTTCATTATTATTAAATCTTAAAAATTTTCATAAACCTTTGTTATGTGGATGACCTGTTACTATTCATAGGAAAATTTGAAAGAGTAAGGCACTCCTACCTTCAAAGAACTTTTGGTCTGATTTAGAGGCACAGGGCCTATCTTAGCAAACGCTGGGTTAACATAAAACAAAATGGTATGAGTAAGCATCAGAAAAGATCAGAGAAGGAAAGATTACCAGTGTGTGGCTAAGTCAATTAACAGAAACTTCAGAGAAGAGTATCTATTTTACACTTGAAGGATTTTATCAGAATACATTACAATATGTATAAACTGGGTCACTGTCATGTCCTTATGGATATTTTAAGTAAATTTGTGATAAACTACTTGATGTTTTAAATTTATGATGAACTAAATCATTTCAAGTAAATTTAAATTTAAAACACAGAATGAGAGATTTCATTTAGATTATATAAACCAATTACAAAAGATACACTTTAAAATATGTGTGCATATATTGCAAAGTGCCAGAAATGTTTTTTACACTAAAGTAAAGACATAGGGTGTGATAGAAGCATCACATGTGTCTCTGCACGTAAGTTTTTTTCACACTACTTAATTAGGGGACCCTGTCAATGTGGGAAGAAAACCAATATAAATCCTCATATTCTCTAATTTAATCCTGGTTAAAAAAAATATAACTGAGGCCAGAGGCTACAAGCCTCAGTTGACAATATAATGAAGACTCTTAAGAGAATGGGAGATTCTGGGTACTTTAAGACAAGCCCTGGGCAAGTCATTACATATGTTTAGATGAAGAAAATATTAGTGAATATTTGCACATCATTACAAAAATAGTTAAATAAATACATGTTTATTTTTTATCTAGTTATCATAAATTTGCATTTTTCTTTAAATTTATTGGTTATGAAGGCCAAAGATCTCTCCAGCAATATTGAATCATTTATTTTTAAAGTCCCAAGAGCTGTTGACTTGTGTCTATGAAACTATAAATATTTATTTTAGAAAAACCATATGCCAAAGTGTTTGTTTTGAAATACCTGCCTTTTCATTTAAAGTTGTAAATTCTAAAATTCATTTGAAACTGATTTCACCTACCACACTTGTAATATCAAGTGTGCAATGGCTCATATTTTCTCTGGCTAATTTTCCTGTGTGAGTGGCTTAAGTTTGCTTGTTAAATGGAATGCATCAGGGCTTTCTCCCTACAGGCTTACTTTTTGATACAATAGTCCTTGTGACTATACTTCATTCATTTCTGGAACACATAACAAGTGTGAGTTTTATTAGACATTAAGACGTATTGTAGACAGTATAGGTTTTTGATCAGGTTCAGTTGCTGAAGCTGATACAAATATAGAGGTATCCTGAGAAGTTAAAAAGGTGATGGTTGCCTTCATGTAAACACCAGCACATTAGAACCCAATGACAAATTTCCTTCCCCACCCGCATCAGTGGATCTGAACATGAATTTTACAGTCTTTTAGTGTCTTATCTGTGTCTTACCTGTGACAAGAGAAGATAGTATTCTTCTTGCTCTAGGCAATCCAAACACATATTGACCTCCTGCAGATAAACTCAGTTATGCTTTCCTGAGATCCACCCCTAAAATTGCTTTCTTTTGACTATTATCTTTATACTTCTCTTCAAACTTTTTTACATTATTACCCTATGTCATAGCTATTTGTAGACATTGTTTATATTGCTTACTCCCCTTACTATATTGTAACTTGTTAGAAACATGATGTGCAAGCATACCTCAAAGTTCTTGCAGGTTTGGTTACAGATCACCACGATAAAATGAGTATCAATAAATTGAGTCATATGAAATTCTTTTTGGTTTTCAGTGCGTATAAAAGTTGTTTACACTGTAGTACATTAACTGTGCAATAGCATTATGTCTAAAAATACTTTAAAGAAGAAATACTTTCTTACTAAAAATTCTGACCATTATCAGAGCCTTCAGAGGGTCATAATCTTTCTACTGGTGGAGGGTATTGTTACAATGTTGATGGCTGTGGATTGACAAGGGTGGTGTTTGCTGATAATTAGGGTGATTGTGACAATTTCTTGACATAAGACAATAATGAGGTTTGACACATTAAATGTTCCTTTTATGAACAATTTCTCTATGGAATGCCATGCTGTGTTTTTTAAAGGTTAGTTTTTATTTTCATTTGAGAAAGAGGGGAAGAGAGGGAGAAAAACATCAATGTGAGAGAGAAACATTGATCATTTGCCTCCTTTGATCAGTTGCCTCAGTTGCATGTGCTGTAAGGGGGAATCATACCAGTGGCCTTTTGGTGTATGGGACGTCACTCCAACCAACTGATCCACACTGTCCAGGGCTGGAATATGATGCTATTTTGTAGCATTTTGCCCACAGTAAAACTTTTTTTAAAAACTGGAGTCAGTCCTCTCAAACTCTGCTACTGCTTTATCAATGAAATTGTAATTTTCTAAAAAGTCCTTTGTTGTCATTTAAACAATCCTCACAGCATCTTCATCAGGAATAGACTGTATCTCAAGAAACCACTTTCTTTGCTCATCTATAAGAAGTAATTTCTTATCTGTTGAGTCCCAAACAAGATGGATTAAACCAGTCCTCACCAAGACACACCATAAGTAAACTGTCAACATTTAAAGATAAAGAGAGAATCTGAAAAGCAGCAAGAGAAAAGCAGTTAGTTACCTACAGGGGAGTTCCCATAAGTATTTTGGCTGATTTTTCCAAAGAAACTTTGCAGGCTAGAAGGGAGTGGCATGAAATGTTCAAAGTTATGAAAACCAGGACCTAGAGCCAAGATTGCTCTACCCAGCAAAGCTATCATTTAGAATCAAAGTGCAGATAAAAATCTTCTCAGACAAGAAAAATCTAAAGAAGTTCATCTTCATCAAACCATTATTATAAGAAATGTTAAAGGGACTTTTTTTAAGAAGAAAAGATCAAAACTATGAATAATAAAATGGCAATAAACACATACTTATCAACAATTGAATCTAAAATCACACTAAGCAAACAAGAAGAACAGAAACAGAATCATGGATACAGAGAGTATTTTGGTGGTTACCAGATGGGAAGGGAGTTTGGAAGAATGGGTGGAAAGGTGAAGGGATTATTAAATATAAATTGTTGGTCACAGAATAGCCATGGGGGTGTGAAATACAACATAGGAAATGGAATAGCCCATGGACATGAACAAAGGTGGGAGGATTGCCTGAGGGAAGTGGGGAATGCTGGGTAAGAGGACAAAGGGAAGAAAATTGGGACAACTGTAATAGCACAATCAAAATACTTAGGTAAATAAATAATTAAATAAATGAATAAATAAATAAATAAATAAATAAATAAATAGAGATTGCAGCGATTCAACCACATCTTCAAGCTCCACTTCTAATTCTAGTTCTCTTGGTATTTCCACCACTTCTGCAGTTACTTCTTCCACTGAAGTCTTTAACCCCCTCAAAGTCATCCATCAGGTTTAGAATCAAGTTCTTTAACACTCCTGTTATTATTGATATTTCAACCTCTTGCCATGAAAAACCAATGTCTCTGATGACATCTAGAATGTTGAATCCTTTCCAGAAGATTTTCAATTTACTTTGACCACAGCCATTAGAATCACTGTCCTAAAACAAAAATAAAAACAAACTAAGCAAACAAGGAGAACAGGAGCAGAACCACAAAAATGGAGATCATATGGAGGGTTATCAACAGGGGACTGGGAGGGGAAGAGAGGGGGAAAAGATACAGAGAATAAGTAGCATAGGTGGTAGGTAGAAAATAGACACGGGGAAGGTAAGAATAGAATGGGAAATGTAGAAACCAAAGAACTTATAAGCATGACACATGGATATGAATTAAAGGGCAGAATGTGGGTGGGAGGGAGTGTGCAAGGTGGAGGGGAGTGAAGGGGGGAAAATGGGACAACTGTAATAGCACAATCAATAAAATATATTTAAAAAGGCATAAGGATAACCACATGAAATATTTAGAAATAAAAATAAAGCCAAAATAAAACTTAAAGCTTAAAAAAAAGAAAAAAAATCACTGTCTATGGCAAATATGGCATTACAAACTATATTGCTTAAATAATAAGGCCCAAAGTCTAAATTGCTCCTTGATCCAAGGGCTGCAACATGGCTGTTGTGTTAGCAGGCATAAAAATGACATTAATCTTATTGTGTATCTCCACTAGAGATATTTTTTGATTAGGTGCATTAAAATGAATAGTACATATTTTGAAAAGAATTTTTTTCTAAGCAGTAGTCTCAACAGTGAGCTTAAAATATCCAGTAAGTCAATTGTAAATAGGTATGCTATCATCTACTTGTTGTTCTATTCATAGAGCACAGGCAGTATGGATTTAGTGTAATTCTTAAGGACTGTAAGAATTCTGGAATGGTAAATGAGTGCTGATTCAACTTAAAGACACCAACAGCACTATCCCCTAACAAGAGAGTCAGCCTGTTCTCTGAGGCTTTGAAGCCAGGCATTGGAAGTTCTAGATGGCGCCTTCTTCCAATATTAGGCTGCTTCATCTACATTAGAAACCTGTTATTTAATGTAGCCACCTTCATTAATTATCTTTTTTCCTTCAAGAAACTTTTTTTTAGTAGTCACAACATGGTTAATTCGTGTGTGAGGTCTAGTTTTTGGCCTTTCTTAGCTTTCAACATACCTTCTTTACTAAACTTAAACATTTCTAACTTTTGATTTAAAGTGAGAGATGTATGATTCTTTCCTTCACTTAAACAGTTAAAAGCCATTGTATGGTTGTTAATTGGGCTAACTCCAATATCGCTGTGTTTCAGGGAATAGGGAGACCAGAGGAGGGGGAGAAAAAAGGGAGAACAGCTGGCTAGTGGAGTTGGTAGGACACATATAACATTTCTTGATTAAGTGCAGTTGATGCAATATTTGCAAAGTGCAATAAAATGAGGTATGTCTGTATTAATTTTTATATCCCCACAGCATTTCTAACACTACTGTAAAGAAAGGCTTTGGAACTACTAGTTGTGCAAATAATTTAACTTCTTTGAGACTCAGTGACATACTCTGTAAAATGGAGATAACAACAACGTACTGCTCTATTTTTTTTTTTTTGTGGCAATTAAAACAACTGAAAGTGCTTACAGTGCCTGGTATGTCGCTATAGCAGCAGCAGTAGCAACAGAAGTAGTAGTGGTGTTAGTAATAGTAGTAGTAGTATAAAAGTGTTATGAATAACTGGGTATCTAAATTTGTAAGCATGTAGTGTTAACCTAAAAATAAAAAGACAAGGTGAGAGGCAAGAAGCATTTATTTGAAATAGCAGAATTCCAATTCAAAGCACTGATTCAGGGAGAAACTAAAATGTACCTCAATTACAGTGTAAAGGCCACGTTTTTTTTAAAAGGAAGAAAACTAATTACATGAATACAAATTCTTACTGGTATCAGGAGTGACGCTTTAGCTACACATGTCTGGTTACTCAGTGATTCTATCTTCAGAAAGACTTCATAACCACCAGTCTTCATGGTGGAGGTCTGCATTTCCTGTTGTCTTTGTAAATGGTTGTTTGTAAGATAATGTTGATTTAGTCCAATCCACAGCTTATTTTGCTCAGTTTAAAAATTTCAAAGATTTCAGGAGCAAGATGTGCAAATAGTTCCTCTGGAATGGCTTTTCTGGCTCTATTTCAAAATAACTCCACTTATCTCAACTTTTCACTGTGGGATGTACACTTAACCATATATTGCTTTTGATGTATAATCCACACAAGAGATTCAGTCCCATTGCCTTTTAATCAGATTTTCTATCTGAATATTGGTAGATATATATGACATGAACTACAGGGGTAAATCAAGTGAGATGGTACAAAGATATTTGCCTTTCCAGTGCAATCTTTTGAACCTTTTTTTTTTGTCTCAATTGAGCCCATTTTCAAAGAAGCTGAATATAAGGACTATGAATGTGGTATCTGTTGTTTGGTCTTATTATAGTCATTAACTGCAGTCAAGGTGCCTTTCAGGAAGAAAGGATGATAGATAGGCTGCATTCTCACGATCACATTTGCTGTCATGGGGAAAAAAAGTCAGGGAGGCAGGAGGTTGCAGAAGACAGAGTGCAGTGGGATACAGGTGCACCGTTTCCAGAGAAGAACAAGATGAATGTTCCCATTGTCACTGCTCCCTGTATTTCCTTAGTCATTAGTATGACAGGGCTGTAATTGATGACATGACATGGGACCTTTGTGAATCTTCTTTTCCTTCTTTGAAACTATTCCTATATCCTTTAAGCAGCATATGGTTATTTAATGTGTCAGGGCATCTGCCTTCGTATCTCAATCTAAGCTATCTTCATTGGTAATGACAGAAAATCATACAACATGTAACAGGGAAGATGATATTAAAATTTCATAGCTGTGTTAACTGCAATTCTCAGCAGTGGTTTCTTATGTAGTAATAGGCAAGGTCAAGAATACGTTTATCAGAGTAAGAGAAAATAGTATAATGTGAGCTCTGAATCTGCTGTGGAAGAATGCTTTGTAGTCTGAAGTCATTGTTTTACTTATACACTTCTTTCTAGCACTATTTAGATTAAGATGCTTAAAGTTCTATTGCAAGAAATACTACATGATATATATAATTTGAATTAATTATTCAAGAACTTGAGCAAAATAATTGAATGTGCAAATCATGACTAACCACTTTAATTCCTTTATAAGAATTGTTTGAAAATTATTGAATCTTTCAATAATATATTTAATTTTAATTATATATTTAGGCTTATTTTATAATTACCTATTAACTAATCAATATTGTCCATGTGGGATTTTATTGGGGAAATTACTGTGAGAAACCTTGGAGTTGAAACATGTACTGGTACAATAAATACATGTTTAATTTTTTAAATTGAATCCTTAAGATTAAAAGTTCATTACTCATCACAAATGTCAACAATTTCATAAAGTTTGTTTTTCTTGGATAGAGTTTGCTTTTTTAATGTTATAAGAGCTATATTTTCCCCCTTAAGTTTTTAAGAATATAGCAATAACAAAAATATACTTTTATGGCAATTGTCTATGAGATACCCTACAAATGTTGGGAAAATCCATTTTTTATATATTAAATTTGGCTATTCCACATGAAGAGTTGCTTTACTATAACTCTTTAATATTTATAACCTCATTAGCATTGTAATGACTTAAGCTTCCAAAGAAAATTACAATGAAAATTAAAAAGCATTAGTGATGATACAAGTCAAAATTACATAAAATTTATTTCTGGTTTCCTTATTCTCCAAACTATACTCTTAGGTCTGATTCTAAAGATTATGTTTTTAATAAAAGTATTATCAGTCACCTCCTTCAGATGAATACCTTACTTTTAACACATTGCACATGAGACCATAACTGATGTCATCCTGGTGACTTAAACAATTCATGAACCAAAATATAACAGAGTGTATTTTTTTGTTGACTAGTTAGGTCAGAGTTTGTGAAGTATTTGTTTAGCTAAAAATCTATTTAGATAGCCATCAAAATGTCTGGAAAGATCCTGAAAGTACATTTAACTGGTCTCTTCTTTATTTGCCGAATACACACTTTCTTTTATTTGTTTCTGAACAGAGACTTCCTCCTGGTTCTCCTTCACCTCTTGAAACATGACATCTTCTCATTCTGGGCCTGCTGTTTAAATGCCAGTCCACAGGTGTTTGCCAGAGTTCTGACCTGTCCTATTTTCTTCTCAGGTGTCATAAGTTTACTCTGAATTTTATACCATTTAATGAAATTCCTTTATAATCCTTTTTTTTTTTAAATGAAAGATTGGGTACATGCCTGTAGTCTTCTACTGAGATCTATGGCTGAAAGGCCTGCTGATAATGCAAACTCAGCTTCCCCCATCAAATCCCACTCATTATTTCAAAGTAGAAATCTTGATATTATCTTCAATCTTCTCTCCTCATTTCTAAATTTTCAATTCTGTGAATTTGTATACTGGTAAATTTGATCATCACATCTGCTCCTAAAGTCATGTCATTCTTTCTATTCTCAGAGACAGTCACTTGCTATCCTTTCCCTGAATACTGCAGCAGGCTCCTGATTCTGTTACCAACTTTTCCATGTGGTAGTCACAGTTACATCCCTAAGTCATAGACTGATCATTTCGCCCTCCTGTTAAATCACTTTTCTGGATCTCCACTTCCAGCATAGTTAAGTCCAAACTCCTTAGCTTAGCCATCAGAATGGTTCACAGTCTGGCCACTATCTATCTCTCAGCCTCCTTTTCTGGTAATTTCTTTCAGAGAACTGCTGCCTATTCCCAGAATATGGCATTTACCTTTGTGTCACTCTTCCTTTACTTGGTTCTGACTGTGGCCTTGAATGTGCACCCAGTTTTTCCTTCTCATACTCTCATCCTTATTATTGAATTCAGTCACCAAATATCCATTATATATTACTACTTTGTGTATTTAATTTCTTTACATAATGGATTCATACTATGTATTATAGTATGGCTTTTTTGATTAAATTATTTTTGAGTTTTTTTACATGTTAAAACAGATGAATGTTATTACTTTCAGTTGTTGCAAACACCCTGTGATATGAATACACTACGTTTTTCCATGGTCTTAGTGAGGGACAAATGGATTGTTTTTGCTTTTTTCCCTTTTGGGTAAAAAGGCTAGAGAGAGCAATCTTGCCATTGTATCCTTGAGCATATGTGTGCAATTCATTAAGTAATTAATGAATTAGTTTCGAATGGCTAGTCTGGGGACCTGTGGAGAGTAATGAGGAGATGGTGAAATGTAGACACCTGCCATCATTTTCCAAATTTTCTTCACTTGAAATGTCCTTGTATGAAGCATGATAGTGTCAAAATGCCCATGTTATGCTTGGTTTGGCATGTAGTTATATGATGCAAATAAATGTAGGAATGGAAGTTTTAAAAAAATTATTAACAGGTTTTTTTCTATGTCACGTAAAAATGTACTTCCCTTTTACCTATTCGTGGCAATAAATGCAAAAATTTTAAAGTCAATTTATATTGCATTGTTTTCTTTGTCCAAAATTATGCAAATAGACTAGTACTTTGTCAATCATTTAATCCTTACAGACCTAATTGTTTTTTTTACAGTGAAGTCTTATTATATACTTGCTTGAAAATTACAATAGATCATACTGTTCCAAATGTCACAAAATACAAAAGAGTAAACAACTGGATCTTTACCTAAAACTACTATTCTATTTGCCCTTCTAGTTACACTTTTATAGCCTTAAGTATTTTAATAATTGAAATACCCTCATATAAATGGAATCACTATTGCATATTATAGAGGTCCTTTCATTTTACTTTGTGCAAAAATTGCCTGGGGAAATGTGTTAAGATATATATTTTTAGTTTCCATTATGTAACATTCTGATTCAGTAGTTTTGGGGTAATATTTTGAACTTTACCTCTCTCCTTACCACAACTACCACTACTACAATGGTCCTTTGGAAACTGACTTCTTCACAGGCTGAAACACAGGTTGAGGCAAAGGATGGGATGGTGGTGGTCATGGCACTAGCTGTGGTGCTGGCAGCAGTGAAGGCAGTGGTGGTAACGGTGGTGGCAGTGTTGACAGCTGTGGTGATGTTGGAGGCTGTAGTTGTGACAGTTGGAACAGAATAGAGCTGGCATAATTCAGGCCTTTGGAATCAAATAATCCAAGTTAGAATCTCAGTTTTTATACTATATCATTTTGGTCAGGTTGGTTACCTTTTCTGCACCTGAAGTTTCTCATTTATAAAACAAAGATAATGATTTACCTTATTCCTAAGGCATTCATAAGGCCTGGCCTGTAGAAAGTACATAAATAATTTCAACTGTTACGTATTCCTAAAGTGCCTTTGTTTCTTTTCTGATTTTGTAAACAACATCTTGAAAGTGGATTTTCTATGGAAGAGCAGAAATATATCCAAAACTCTAGATCTCTGAGTTTCATACACCAAATACCAAGGAATATTTGGGTATTTTATTATCCTTATTTCTGTAAATATTGCTTATTGCCTTTGAACATCAGAGAGCTTAGAAGGCACTTCTTTAGGAAGTATTATTTAAATATCTATTCTTTGTCCTGAATGTGAATCCATAAAGGGGTTATATGTTAACATTTCATGTTGTAGAGACAAATTTCACTTTTTTTTTTTGCCAGTCTGTGAATGTCGTTTTCTCCCGTAGGAGGTACTCAGGTGAAAAACTGGAGAGCTTCTCATCAGACACACGCTCTGTTTCTCTGTCTCTGTTTCTGTCTCTGCCCCTCTCTCCCTCTCTGAGGTACTTCACAGAGTAACTTGTTAAAAGTGCCTTGCCCTAGATATATCAAATTTACATCTCTGGTACTAAATTAAATCTTAAGAATCTAACTGATAAAATAGTATATGGTGACTTTGGTATAGATGGTCCAATAGATAATGCTTTGAGAAACACTAAGAAGTAGAAAAATAATTCTGGAACTTGAACACTTAAAAGTAACTTAGCTTCTGTGAATTTCTTCATCTGTAAAATGAGAAAATATATGAAGTGACACATACATATTAGATTGCATTAATTTTATTCTCCTTGTGTAAGGCAAGATGATTAGTGGTTAAAATCACGAGCTTTAGAATTGGACAGACTTTAATATTAAATCCTAATTTTTACTTATTTATTTATTTATAAATTTTATTTTAATTTTTGTTCAAGTACAATTTTCTATCTTTTACTCCCATCCCAGCTCACCCCCCCTAGTTTTTGTCCATGTGTTCTTTATACTTGTTCCTGTAAACCCTTCCCCTTTTCCTCTGAAATTCCCCTGAAATTCCCTCCCCTCTCCCCTCTGGACACTGTCAGCCTGTTCTCTATTTCACTGTTGTTGGTTATATTTTGCTTGTTTCTTTGTTTTGTTGTTTAGGTTCCTGTTAAAGGCAAGATCATATACACCAATCCAAAAGAACCTATGCACTCCAATGTTCATAGCAGCACAATTTACAATAGCCAAGTGTTGGAAGCAACCTAGGTGCCCATCAGTAAATGAATGGGTCAAAAAACTATGGAACATTTACACAATGGAATTCTATGCAGCAGAAAGAAAGAAGGAGCTCCTACCCTTTGTGACAGTATGGATAGAACTGGAAAACATTATGCTAAGCAAAATAAGCCAGGTGGTGAAAGATGGATCCTAATTCTTTACTGCTTAGCTAAGTGACTTTAAATAATACTTAAGCTTTCTGCATGCAGGTTTCTCACTTGTGATATGATAATAATAACTGTAGCTATACCTACATTTTAGGGTTTTTTTAAAGACTAAATGTGATAAAGTGTAAAAATAGTTGTTAAATGACTGCTAGAAAGTAGTGCTTAACAAATTATATATATGTATATATATAGTAATAAAAATTACTATTATTTCCTTTTCTCATTTGACTATGCTATCATATGTATTTATTTACTTTTATATCAAATATACTCACACATATAAATAAGTTTATTTAGTTTATGGTCTACTGTTTTAATGACAATAATAGGATATTTTGCTTGCAGGATTCATTATGTTTCCGTATTTTAAAATCGGTAGTAATATGGTTATTTTAACTCTTAACTATGGAACCAATGGCAAATTTTAACAGTGCAAATTCACCATATTTCAAGGGTTTTCTTACTGTTTCAGTTTTGTCTCTTTTACATGGTTTTTGGACTGGATCAAGTGATTCAGTCCAGAATCAGCAGGTCTATTGATAAGAAGACTAACATCTTGCATATAATGAATAGCTTTCAGAAAAGAGCCAATAATACAGAGTCTTTGGAATAGACAGGAATTTGTATTTTTTAATGGTGATTATTTTCAATACTAGCTTTAACAATATCTTGAGTTTTTTAATATGTATTAGCTTCTGGAGTTTCTGATTTAGGTATAAAATGTTTTATAATGGTCGGAGAAGAAAGCTGTTCTACGCAAAGTTTACTTTCTCTGTTATAAAAACATAATATTTAAAATTATGATACCATTGTTTTCTATCTCTTATACAAATTTTAAGATACATATGTTGATTGAATGGATAATTTAGCCTATAATATTTTAAATTATTTAATTGATACTTGTAATTTTTAAATTTGTGAACTTTATTTTTGTTAATTTTCTATTTTTTCTTCTGTGGTATACTATCTCAGATCTGGGTTTATTTTATATTTCCATTACAAGCACATAGTAATGATAAAGATGATGAAAATAATGAATAACATATACTGAGTATTAAATATTTTCAGGCATTAGGCTAAGAACTTCACCTACCTTCTATCAGTTTATCCTCTCAATTCTACTACCAGAAGGACCCATTTATGATCCCATTTGGTGTGATATACAGTGACATAATTTATATGAATGCATTCTAAATAATGACCACATGAAACACTGGTAAGGTATAATAGGCTCACTTTCCTGAAGATTTGCATGTTAGTTCTTCTAGTATTTTAAAATATAAAAATTTCCACTAAAAAAGTAACAATTAAAAAATTTAAAATTAAATCATATTTGAACTTATACAAAAAGAAATTGTCCTTCATCAGAGATATTAATCATATGTAAATTTTTATGAATCTATGAAATTAAATGTGAAATATTACATATTTAAGTTTGCATTTATCTTTCATCAGGTTCTAAAATAAACCTATGAACTCGAAATTTTTAAATGACATTAAAGTAGATCAGAAAAAATTATCTTCCTCAGAACACATATTTTGTAAAATGAAAATGAAGAAAATCCATTATATTCAATATCATAATTTTATCAGTTTGTTCTAATTCTTGCTTGTTTTATAAATTGATTTTCACTCACTTTCTCTGTTGTGATATTTTTAAATCTGTCTTTTATTCTTCATTACTGAATTTACTTTCTCCTGTGATTTATTGCCTTCACAACTTATATTTAGAAATTTGAGTGTAGTACACATTCTTTATTCTTGGTTAATTATTTCCTTCATTTTTTTTAACTGAGTGTTTTCTAATAAAACTAGACTGTGGAATTATGGAAAACAAGAATTTTCTAGGAAATGCTTAAAAGTTAGAGAATTGCCTGTAAGAAGACTGCAGAACACCACTCTTCAAAGTGTGGTGTGAGGACCCGTTCTGGCATGCAGACGCTTTGTAACCAGTCGATTACCAGATGGGAACAGAAATTGAGAGCAATTATTTAGAATCATTACAATTTGACATTGCCTTGAAATCCAAGGCAATGATCATTTTTCTATTAATTCATTTCATTGTTATTCTGTAAGACTTGGCCTGCAACATGGACTGGACACCTTAAAACATGGCTTTTTAACCACAGATAGCTTGAGAAGCAGTGATGTAGACTGCCTGGTTCACCAGCTCCACTTGTCCTGTTATTAGTAAAGAACAGAAGAATAGAAGAAAAATTATAATTTTTGTCCAGAATTTTAAGTTTTGAACTTTATGAAACTGGGAATGATGTTTTATATTTCCCCCATACAGGTATTTGGAATTGTGGTGTTTTGCTAGGCAAATTTAGAATACTGTTAAATTACCAGTTTTAGATGGGGAAAATATTTATTCTCTTTTCTTATTCTAATATATAGTATATTATAATTTACACATTAAAATATATATATACAGGGTGAGGCAAAGGTAGGTTTAGTTTTCTTCTGGAAAATAATACAAAAATTAATAAATAATATAAGCAATAGCAATGATGGAACTGGAGAGAGGATTATGCTAAGTGACATAAGCCAGACAGTGAAAGACAAATACCATATGATCTCACCTATAAGTGGAACTCAATCAACAAAACAAACAAGCAAGCAAAATAGAACCAGAGACATTGAAATAAAGAAAGTGAACAGAGGGCCAGGGGGTGGAGAAGAATGGGGAAAAAGAAGAGGAAGGGTCAAGTGAAGGCACTTGTATAAAGGGCCAATGGACAAAGCCAATGGTGGGGGGAAAGACTGATTATGGAAGGAGGGGGGTGGGTAGGGCAGGGGAGAGTAATGGGGGGAAAATGGGACAACTGTAATTGAACAACAATAAACTTGCATATACCGACAACTATAAACCTACTTTTGTCTCACCCTTTATGTATGTATAGAAATTAAGAGCAGTAACTGCTATGAAGCATTTCACAGAGAGGTAGAGAGAACGGTGACACAGAGGTGGTAGTTGGTGCTCTGAGAATGGATGGAAATAAGAGAGAGAAAAGAGAGATGAAAGTTCAGACTCAGAATGCCAGTCTTACCAAGTCCACTGGAATAAGAATGAAGAGAAGCTGTAAGTACACCTGGGAAATTTAGTAATATATAGGATTATTAAAATGTCTGTCAAATGTATGTATTAATTATAACTAAAATATTACTTAAATATTATATTACTATGTATTAGTGGAATACCGAAGAGAGAAGTAATGATTAAGGGGATAGGATAGTGATCAAAATAATCAGTTTAGAAGAATTACCTCAGAATCCTTTGATTTATCTTGGATGACAGAGCTACATAGCTCTGGAGCCTCCTTGTCCAACCTTGAATTCAAGGTTTCTTAGTCCACTACTCGGGACCACTGCTTCCAAAACTCCTTCTTGGTGGATGAGGCCTAGAAAAAGTAGCAGAGAATTGGAAACAGTAACACATGGAGCTTAAGCCTAGAATTGAGACGTTCCTTGAAGTTCCTTTTTTCTCCTTTATTATTTATGGTCTTTCCCCACCATTAAGAAACTTTTCTTTTCATGAAAAGTACAAATTTTGGATCAGACTTTTATTTTAGGTATTAATATACTAAGAAATACAAAAAACTTAGGCTTCAGCCCTTTCACTTCCATTCTAAAGAACATTGAGAGCAGCTCTCTTGTGTCTTCTACCTCAGTTTTTCCAAATGCATTGATATCCTGCTGCTTGTTTTCCCCTTGCATGCAAATTCTCAACCCCAGACAGTAAACACATTATTCTGATATAATTTAGTCTAGGGAATGATATGATAGATATGGATTGTGAAAGACTCACCATGTCACAGTGGCCTTAGTATACAACTACTAATTGTAACAATGGCCATGCCATCCACTTCCTAAGATCCTCGTTTTATTGATGAGGAAACTGACTCAGGGAGATTAAGTACAATAAGTTGCCCAGATTTACACAGCTCATTATCAGCAAAGCCAGGTGTATCTAGTTGAAAGATTATGTTTGTGCATGTTTTGTTTTGCTCTCATGACACTAATCTCCTCTGTTATTATAAATTGTTTTCCTAAACTGTCATGAATAAATCCATATTAACCATGGGATCATTGCTGTATTTGTGCTAGCTATAAGATTTCATCTAAGATTTCTCTCACCATTTTAACAATAAGTTGTCATTTAAGTCATTTTTGCCTTCATAGAAATATTTCATGAATATCAGTTTCATAGAATAATCTTTCCATCTAAATTTGTATGGTTTTATTTTAAGTAGGTTAGCCAAGTATACTTCTTGGTTCTTACCAAGAATGTGAACTTCTAATCTAAACAAATCTCAGTAGTCAAAATATAGGTAATTAATTAATATGTATATTGCCTAATCTATGAGAGTGAAAAAGATTAACAACCTAGCTTCTTCCATTACTAATGTGATTTAGGGAAAATATTTAACCTTTTTGAACCTTGATTTCTTAACATACAGAATTGGAATGATGACAGTAACCCCCTTTTAGATTTTTTTTGGGGGATCACAAGACAAAATGCATGTAAAACACTTGGTACCATCTCTGACCCAAGGTAAGTGCTCAGTAAATTAACCAGCTCTTACGTCCCCTGTCTGTGGATGGAACAGTTAGCACAATATTCCCAGGCCTGGGAATGATGCCATTATACAGTAGGTGTATTTCATAAAAGAAGTGTGAATAAATTACACTTTTTTCATCCAGACTCAGAGGTGTTTAAAAAGTCCGTAGCACCATGTGTCACATCCCTCTTTAATTGTGATAGGACTGACTAATGTGCTAATCCTGGTAGTTGTAATATGATGAAGTGCACAAAAGCTCTTGTTGGGATGAGGCAGGGAATCTCAGCAGCTCAGTTGCTCAATAGCTACAAGGTAAAACCTAATTTAACAGATCCATCAATATAATATGAAGCCTCATGCACAAATGCGCTGTTCCCTGAGGAGGATCATGTCCAAATTATTGGCCAAAGGCTGAAAGGAACCATATTAGGATGAAATATTGTTGGGATATGATAGATGTCTTCTGTCTCAAATTGACAGAACATGCACTGGTGTACAATAGTTTACTTTTCCAATTCTTTCAAATGTGTGTTCCCTAGGTCAGCTAAGCTTTGACAACTTTCCCCCCTTACTTACTATGTATTATGTAACAAAAAGGGGGTCATGTCCAGTACCCTAGAAATACTGTTCAGAAGTCACAAACAGTCATTATTATATCATTGAACTGGCATTAAAACCTATAAGATATATGTAGTATGTCAAAGCATTTCATTTTTTTCTCTCCTTTAGTACAGCTAAAACTTTACCTGAAATAGCTACTTCAAAAATAAAAATGTCACCCATTTCCCACACAGTCTAGAAAGTTTGATGAGCTGATATAAAGCCTGAGTGTGTTAAGAAATTATTGCCGTGTGAGTCATTTCAAGAAAGACAACTTTACTTCTTTTTAGGTAGTAGGTCTCTCTCCATGTCTATAGGGATCTAAAATCTACTATTTTAAAACATTTTTTTTGTTGTCCAAGTACAGTTGTAAATGAAGTAACCAGACCCTTGACTAAGCTATAGGTCTGTCTTTAAATGATTTGTAGTAGTTAGTCCTGAGCCTGAATATGTTCAATCCAAACTAAATAACAATTAAAATGTCATGTGTGCTGAAATTATTCTGTTGTTTGTTATACACATATGAATGATTAATGAATATATATTTTTGAAGGGAGTTCTCTAATTGGCCTCTTTGAGTTCCACCTAGGCAGAGATGTGAAAACAACTGTGTTCCTAGCTGTGATTCTGAATCATTTTGATCACGTAACCACTTTCTATTCTTAAAAACCGTCGAGGATTTCAAAGAGCTTTTTAAATGTATGTTATATCTACCAATATCTACTGCAGAAATGAAAACAGATAACTTCTTTCAGTATTTATTAATTCATTGTTTTTCTGCTGGGTAATTCCTCCCTCAAGGAACACAGAATGACTGGTCATGTGAGTGGGGGAGGAGCACATAGGGCAAAGGTAATAATCAGCAGAGAAACTCTAGTGTTTATGTTTTTTAAATATTATTACTGCAGTATTACACATTTATTTGTAGATGTTTGCATATGCAGTGTGAGGTTAAAGTTGGTTTACAGTTGTTCATATGGAAAAATAATATAATAAGTAATGAATAGAATGCAAGAATAATTCTGTGTTTCACATATTCACGAGTATGAACCTATTTCTACCCCACCCCGTATTATCTTAGTACTCCTACTGGTTGTTCAGGCACCTATTTCCAGGTACTTGCCCCATTTTCCTGAAATTTACCTGGCCATGTTATTTCTTACTAATTTATGACATAATTTATTCTGCATATTGGCACAAGCATGGATGATTCTGCCTCATCTTGCTTTTGTCAGTACTTTTCAACTCGATTATTGGCACTGGCATTATAAAGTTATTAATTATTCTTATATTTGAAAATAATGGGTGAAATTTATTGTCTATCTTTCCTTAAAATAAAACCCCAAATTTAAATATGGCAAGTATATATTATATTTAGTATTGACTCAACAATTAAAGCACATTATAGTAAATAGCTTCTGTTGTTCATCATCTCAAAATATCAACATTCTAATTGTTGAAAAGGATGTCTATAAAATGTGATAAGATCTGCATATTAGAATAATCCAGCATCATGGAATTATTTATCTGGCTATTCACTTTGGGAAGGGAAAAAACATGTATGTCTTTATTATAGAATTTTTTATTTTTTTCAAGTCACAGCTTCTGAAGAAGAAACTATTTTGACCATATTTCTCCCACAATATATAGCAGTTTTCCTTACACCTCCTTGGTCTGCTACACAAACACAGACTGAAAACTAATTGATGTCCATGGATGTGTTCAGAGATGGGGTTTTCATTATTTTGGTTAGTTCACTTTTAAAGGTGTGCCTTTAAATAACACTCTTACAAGTTGCCCTCGTTGACAATTTTTAGATATAACTCACCTTTCATGGAATATCATGAAAATGTGCATCTATAAGATGGATTGGTTGAGATAATACTTTGAGTTCATATTAAGCAATGTGGTAAAGCTAAGATCTGCAACTAAACCACGATAGTGACCTATTATTTGGGGATTAGGTATATGTTGAATCTTGAGCTAATGCAGAATGAGAAATGCAGGAATTTACCACCTGGAACTGCACTGTTTTGATGACTGTGGCTTTGTAATATATTTTGAGATCAGGGAATGTTCCAAATTTGTTCTGCTTGCTCAAGATTGCTTTGTTTATTCAGAGTCTTTTGTGGTTCCACATGCATTTTTGGGCTTTTTTTTTTCATATCTGCAGGCTCATCCCAAGTTAAATTCAAGATATTCTAACTACAAAATTTAAAAAGCATGTGTAAAGGTTTTTATATTTTGGAGTGTGTCAATATCAAAGATGACTGAATTTAATTACTAAGCCTATCTGCATAAACTGATGATTGGCTAGCAGAATTTACATGAAGAATGAAGTAAAGACATACATAACTCAAAATTATTACACCGTTGAGTAAATTTAATTTTTTTGTTTCCATTTCAGTAAATTCACTGTTTTGTTATTGACAGTGTTGACTTAAATTGGGACTATAAAATAAATGGATATTTCATCAAAATATATATCAAACATGATTATGTATTTCCCAAATTTTAAAGTGTCAGTGAGGACTTCCAGTCAAGATAGCAGCTTAGGCAGACATGGCTCACCTCCTCCTACAACCACATCAAAATTACAACTAAAATATAGAACAACCATCACTAAAAACTGTCAGAAATTGAGTTGAATGGAAGTGTGACAATACAGAATTTAATAAACCATGTCCAGCCAGCCTGATTGGAGGGGCAAAAACATGGAATGAGTTAATCTCACATCCACATGTGGTAGATAAAACTTTGGGAGGGATATCACAGGAGTGAGGTATCCTAGCCCCATACCAGGACCCACAGCCCAGTGTTCCAGTGCCAGGAAGATAAGTCTTCACAACTTCTGGCTGAAAAACCCAGGAGGGATTGAGTCAGTGAGAGAAACTGCTGGAACCCCAAACAGTTCCTTTTAAAGAACCCACACATGGCCTCACCTACTAAGAATCACTCACTCCCTCTGAGCTCCAGCAGTGGGATAACAGCTTAAAAGTCACCAATGATATACAGGGAGGGACTGAAGTGGCTGACATCAATGTGAGCAAAGGCCATTGTTCCTATTCCACACCTTCCCCCAGCAGAGCCAGCAAGCTGGTGCCATATCTGAGACTCCATCAACCTGACTAACACTGTTTGCCCCACTCTGGAGATCCCCTGAGACTCCACTGAACCCAACTTATGGGCTCACCCAAGCTGCTTTTCCATATGAATGGCTGGTCTTCATTCATGCTTTACAACTTCCTAAATTCTCTCAAGCAACAGCTAGCCTTAGTGACTCCCAGGCCTGGCACTAGCAGCAGCCAGCTTAGTTTTGCAGCTTGGCTGTGCCTGGGAATCTCCAAACCCAGGATAAGTAGCAACTGTCTCAGATTGTTTTATAGCTCAGGCAGGGAGGCCCAAGGCAAAATACAGGTGGAGGCTGACCTTGCCCTGAACCACCCAGGAAAACCCAGAGCCTGTGCACCCCATGGGCAGCTATAGACTATGTCAGAGCACCACCACCTTGCCCCTTCACAGTTGATCCTCCACAGTGGGCAAATGGTAGTAGCCAGTGGTCACAGCCAGTCCTTGCAGCTGACTGGCCTGGATAAATCTCTCCCATTGACCTGCCAAAGCAATCAAATCTCTACTACAAGAGGAAGGGTTAAAGATAAAGAGAGAATCTTAAAAGCAGCAGAGAAAAGCAATTAGTTACCTACAAGGGAGTTCTCCTAAAACTATCAGGTAATTTCTCAAAAGAAACTTTGCAAACTGGAAAGGATTGTCAAGAAATACTCAAAGTCATGAAAAGTAGGGATCTATAACCCTAAGAGTGCTCTACCCAGCAAAGCTATCATTTAGAATTGAAGGGCAGATAAAGAGCTGCCCAGGTAAGAATAAACTAAAGGGGTTCATCATCATCAAGCCATTATATAAGAAATGTTACAGGGATTTATTAAGAAAAAGAAGATCAAAACTTTGAACAATAAAATGGTAATAAATACACATCTATCAACAATTGAATCTACAAGTCAAACTAAGCAAACACAAAGAACAGAGACAGAAACATGGATATGGAGAGTGTTTTGATGGTTGTCAGATGGGAAGGAGATGTGGGGGAATGAGTGAAGAGGTGAGGGGACTGAGAAGTACAAATAGGTAGTCACAGAATAGCCATGGGAATGTAAAGTACATTATAGGAAATGGAGTAGCCAAAGAAGTTATTCATATGACCCATGGACATGAACTATGGTGGGAGTAGGGGGAAAAATCAGGACAACAGTTATAGCATGATCAATAAAATATAATTAAAAATGTTTTAAAAGATAAAAAGAATAAGTGTCAGGTGATTAAACTTATTTTCCTTGTTTTTAAAAAATGTTTTTCTAAAGATTTTTAAATTATTAAAATAATTAAAAATTTGTTGCTTTTCTTTTAAATTTTAATTATTAAAATTAAAGGACATATACAACATAACTAGTGAATATAAAAATTTAAATATAATACAGAGTGGGGCAAAAATAGGTTTACAGTTTGTTTATTCTTATACTATTATTTTTTAATTATTTCATTATTTTCCATACAAATAACTATAAACCTACTTTGGCCTCACTCTGTATATAGAACTAGAATTTTTATTTAGTAATATGAAGATTCAATTAAATTTTATTAAATATTTTCATAATAATGAAACTATACACAATTCTAACATTCAATGTCTAGTTGCCAATATAAAGAAATAAATTTATGCTGCATGCCTGTTATATCACCTATGTACATATAAAAGTAACATGAGCTGTTAATACTCTAAATATTAGTTGACTACCATGTAACCTTCCACTATTGTGAAGACCATGCCATTATGTGATACATATAGAGAAAAGAAAACCAGGGATGTTCTCTGCTACTGGAAATGTTGCCTTATTATGTAAAACTCTATTACATTTGTATTTTTGCATCTTTGTAAAAGATCAGTTGAGCATAAATGCATGGATTTATTTACAGGCTGTCTAATCTGTTCCATTGGTCTATGTGTCTGTTTTTAAGCTAATACCACACTGTTTTGACTACTGTGGATTTGTAATACATTTTGAAATAAGGAAATGCGATGATTCCAAATTTGTTCTTCTCACCTTCTACAACTCAATGGCAAAAATCAAATGACTCAATTAAAAGTGGTCAAAAGACCTAAATATACATTTCTCAAATGAAAACATAAATTGGTGAACAGATATATGAAAAAATGCTCATCATCACTATTAATCAGAGAATGCAAATCAAAACCACAATGAGATAGTACCTTATGGCTGTTAGAATGGCTAGTATATAAAAGACAATAGATAAAAAGTATAAACGGGAAAAGGGAATACTTCTACACTGTTGATGTGAATGTAAATTGATACAGCAATTTCGGAAAACAGTATGGAGATTCCTCAAAAATTAGAAGTACTATATGATTTAGCAATCTCACTTCTGGGTATACTCATATATCTGAAAGAAATGAAATCAAAATCTCAAAGAGATATATCTGGACTCCTGGAATTTTTGCAGCATTATTGACAAATGCTAAAATATGAAAACCACTTAATATAGAAATCAAAAAATTATGTGTATACTTCTCTTGGGATTTTATTTTCTCTATTGCATCCAAAATGTTAATATAATAAGTTGACATTAATATGGAGCAGTACATTAACCTATATAAAGGGTTATGTTTTGCTGTAATAGTTTTATCAGATCCCTATAAAAGTAAAAGAGGACAACCTTCATTTTATTAATTTTTTTCTACAATACACATAAATATACCCCATTAGATAACTATTAAAACTAGTTTAGTTCTCATACCACCAGTTCTGCACTCTCATGTACAAGTCTAGATTACATGAAGAATTTATTAGTTAGTATCATAATGTACTCAAATGTTTTCATCATTCTCAAGCGTTTCTTTGATGCTTGGTCAATTAACTACATTGTTAAAATTAAGATGCAGCCCTGGCTGGCGTAGCTCAGTGGATTGAGTGCGGGCTGTGAACCAAAGTGTCACAGGTTCGATTCCCAGCCAGGGTACATGCCTGGGTTGCAGGCCATGACCCCCGGCAACCTCACATTGATGTTTCTCTCTCTCTTTCTCCCTCCCTTCCCTCTCTGAAAATAAATAAATAAAATCTTTATAAAAAAAGAAAATAAAATTATTCTCCACGGGTTAAAAAAAAAAATTAAGATGCAATTTTTTAACCCCAATATGCTTTTTATATTACATTCAACATTTTCACAATAGAAATAACTTTATGATTCATGATGATGATAAAGCATATGCAATGTAATATTTATAGTAGAAAATATTGAAAATCACCTGTGAATAGTGAATCAACTTTTGAGTTCTGAGATAACCAAAAGTAATATTTCTCTGTATATTGTTCCAGATTTAGATTTATACTAAAAATTTTTATTCATAATTATCATATTGAATATGCTTCTTGGTAAACATCCTTGTTGACTTAATTATATATCATGCCCAGTTTCCCATGTCAAAAATATATATCCCCAGTATTTTTTTAATCTTTGTAATGTTTGTGTATATTATGTAAATGGAACCTCTTCTAGTAATTGTTATGCCTGTTCTTTCATTATTATAAACATCATCAAGGTAAACTTTACTTAAATATATCTATAATCAATCATTCTATTGTTGTCTAATGATATATTCATGGAAAGTAATTTATTCAATAATTTTATTGATTATGCACTCAAGAATAGGTCTAGCCACTTTTCTTGAGTGTAGGTGACAATGAATAAAGCAGACAAAAGTCCTTACCTTCATGTGATACATAGTCTCATGAAGGTAAAAACAATAAAAATGAATAATGACATTAAAAAATGTTGATATGTATTATGGAGAAAAAAGTGTGGAAGGATGATTGTAGTGTCAAAAGGAGATTTGAGGTTGTGAATAAGAGGACCCGAAAGTGGAACTGTTAGGCCAATGTACACCAAACACAGAATAATTGGCTTATTATTTTTATAAACCTTTCATCAATTGCACTTTCACCAACATATGATAATATATTTCTGACATTAAAAAATCATGCCAAATATTATTTTATTTTTAAGATATTTTTCAGTTTTTAGAGATATAAGATATAATTGACATACAGCATGATATAAATTTAAGGCATACAGCATGATAACTTGACTTACATAATTTTAAATATGCAAAATCCAAATATCCTAAAATTTGCATTACTTGATTACTGATGAAATTGATCTTTGTTTTTCATGACTATCAAACATTTGTATATTGTTAATGTAAATTACCAGTTCATTTTACCTTTAGAATTAGTATCATTTGCTCCTTGTAGCAGAGGCTATAGAAACTCTGCCATTTCTCAGGAGACTGTTCTAGCGAGGGTTACCCAACTTCCAGTGGCCAGTATCTGCCTGTTTCCTTAAGGGTGTTCTCCAGAGTTACAGAGGTCACATAGTGGACCACAGATGTCAGAGAAGTTCTGTTCTTTAGGGCAACTTTGCATCAGTGGGTGGCAGGAATCGATGGTAAACAACCCACCTCCCTCACCCTTGCAATTACAACTTTGAGGACTGTGTTCTACAACATTTCCCTGAGTTTCATGTGGGATTGAACTATAAAACTGCTCCCTTATTAACTATCTTCACTTCCCTTGTCTTATTTAATCCCTCTCTTGCCATTGATTCCAGCATTTTCCCTATAAATTATTCACACATGAATTCTTTTTTTTTAGGATCATCTTAGGACACTGAATATCATTCTCAGACAAGAGTTGTTCTACTTCTCCTTAACTGCTACAAGATTTGAATTATCAATAATATAAACATTTACCAGCTACATACCTTATGGATTATATTTTAGTTTGTGAGTTTATATAGTTTTTTCAGAGAGGAATTTTGAATTTTTGTTAGATGAAATATATCCAATTATTTATAATTTCTGGTTTTGGATCCACATTTACTTTTTTTTCTAACCTAACTCTAAAATATATAAAAAACCTCACAAAACCCAAGCACCAAAAGAAAACAACCTCTTAGTACTCTTAATGATTTTTATTTTCTTTTGTTTTTTGTTTTTTACTTTTCATTTGGAATTTTGGTAGCAGAAGAAAAAGGAGGAGATTCAACATTACTTTTATTTCTACATCAGTGATTATTTTTCCTAATGTTATTCAGACATTATATTATTTGAACTCACAACTTGTGTTTGACTATGTTAAGTAACAAAATCAGATTCTCAAACCGACTTTTCTTTCTTTTCCCATTCTGTGCTGCTGTGTGATCCTTTAATGCCTCAATAAAAACCTTCAGTTAGGAGTGAATATGAATGTGAAAATTATATATATATATATATATATGTATGTATATATATATGTACACACACACACATACATATACACACACACATATGTCCACCAGTTTACATATTTAAATTTAATTCTTACTGTGAAAAAGTTTGGTCTTCTACTAAATGTGTATAAGGCATCATTGTCTCAACCTCCAGACAAAATGTTTTCTCTTAGCACCAATCATAGAAAGTGGTGATCATTCTACTCCATCTTGGTTTAAGAACAACCTTGGTAATATCAGTAAAATGAGTTGTTGAATAATCTGCTTAGTTATGACTGACTTCATCCTTAATAATATTCTTGGCTTTTAATGTGCTCATGTTCTTATGAAACTTCATTTATTGTCCATATCATCTATTTAAGTTTCAACAATAGAGTAATTTCTATTATTATATTTTATTATTTTACCTCTACATACATTATCTCTCCATAACTCTTCTACTAACCTTTAAGGCATAGATTTAATTTTATTTCTGATTGTCTCCCCAATATGCAGAGCTGAGAATGAGATAGGAAAATTATTCTATAATTTTTAGATAAAAAATATAAATTTAAAAGACTTAAAAGCATATGTTTCATTTTATAAAATCTCAAACACTCTAATATAAATAGCTTATAGGTAAGTGTGAAATTGTAGCAGTTTTTAGTGCAAGAATATATACTATCAATTTCCAGCATATTTTCCTCTTATTTTTTTCATATTCCAAATAGGGCATTCAGCGATCAGAGACAATGAAAACTGATGCCAAAGATTCACTCTATATAGAAAATGACATGCTTGAGTTTGTTTATAGTCTCATCAAACTTTAATTTTTCTTGTAAGTTAGAGAACAGTTATAACATGGAATAAGAAAAGTCTTTTTTGTTTTTAAAAATATTAAACTATAATTCTATCAGTAAAAGGCTGATGAAACAATGTATTTACAGGACATGGTGAAGGACATTCTAGCAATTTTAACAGTATTTCTTATGCTTCACTTTCTTCATTACTATATATAAAATATTTGTCATACTATATTAAAATATTTGTCATAAATCCCATTGAAATTTTATTACAAATAATATCTCTAGGTCTTTGGATAAAAACTCATTTGAGCTTTGCAAACCAACCTGTGATAGTAATATTACTACCAGAGCATTCATTTATATGCTTAAAATTTTACATAATTGTTTTACTATTATGTCAGGCAATACAATTCATATTAATAATCATCACCAAAATTTTCACTCAAATTTTCAGCATAACTATATTCATAAAATGTGAACCCTTTCATGTGGTTAGTTTAATTTCCTGTGGATTTACTAAGAGTCAGTGATGAAACTTCAAATATATTTCACATTACAAATGGCCAGTTTTAAAACATGTAGAAATTCTTTTAAATAATGTGAACCTGTTTTTCATTTCTCCTTTATTTACATTTCAGATTCAAATTACTCTTTCTTAGTTCATACAACCTTTAACAATTCCCCTCTAATCATATCTCATCTATCTCTGTTCTATCTCTCATCTTCTTTGCTTTCAAGCATTACCTATAAAATGATAAAAGAGAGAAAAATGTGTTTTTTTATTCTAGTTAAAAAATAAACAACTTATTGTCCAACAAAGTCTAAAATAGCAGTTTATCTGACCAAAGTATGTTACATTCTGATGTTTAACTTTTTTCCAAATATTTGTCTGCATCATTTAGGAATTTATATTTAATTCAATTCTACTTTGATGATTTTAATTTAAAAGTTCTAAGTAGCCTAATGACAAATATAAATATATAAAGATTCTATAGGAACAGAATTTGTGAAAACTTTTCCCTATAATATTGTTTGGAAGTGTTTTATACTACAGATTGATCCTCATAATAGTGATTTTACCTGTTAAAACTCTGATGCTAAGCATTTCTGATCATGCATTCCCTTGCATTGATGAGTTTTCTTCATATTTTTAGATTTATAAATCATTTGTTTTATAAATAAGGACATGTAAACAATAATTTTTGCTCTATGTTGTAGAACTATATTGCCAAGACTAATCACAACTATACAAGAAATCTATTCAAATATGCAGGACTTAAAACTGGATGGTTTCTAGAGCTTTGTAATTTTACTTTCATTTTTAGGATGAACTGATGGAAGCATCTTGTGCTTTCCTCCTAGCCTTCACATACACATGCCACACATGGCTTTTTCCCTCTTGGTTCTCCAAATGGACAAATAACACTGAGATACAACTGCAGTGGACTGTTAAAACTATTTTTAATTTCAAATGGTAATCTTGGTTAAGTCCTCATCTCATAACAGAGATCTGAATCTCTGCTCCAGATTCTGTACTGAGACATCTGCATTATGCTTCTTCACCCCTCACTGGTGTCCCTTCCATCTGCAAAGTGCCGCGGCTTCCTCTGCTACTACCAGCCCCTACTGGCTAAGAATGGGTTTTCCAGCTTTGATAATGTGTCCCTTTTACATACCCCTAAAACCCTCGGCCAGATTAAATCAAATCAAATTATACATAAAAATATTTTGAGGTATTATTTTGTCCTGAAAGTAATGTGTGATAGGACCATTTCAAAATAAAACCAAGTCAAAATCTTGATAGAGAAAATCTTTACAAAGAAGGCTGTTAGAATACCTGCTTTTCCCAATGAGTGTGTTAATGTGATTATAAAAATAAAACAGCATAAATGTTACCGAAGCTTTTGACCTTGACTCTTCATTCACAGGTCCACAGAGTAAAATAATTTTCTGATTTCTGGAGAAGTTCTATGCATAAGTAAGGTAGTAATTGTTCATACTCCGTAGTGATGAGAATGGTCACGATGCCTGGTCACGATGCGAATAATCAGGGTATACATCACAAAGCATGTTTTTTACCAGATTTTTATTCTTTTCTTAAAGCATTTTCTGACAATTAGTGGAGAATTATTTTATTCTATCTGTATTTTAATGAAAAAGAAGTCAAGTTATGTGTTCTGAATTATCATTAGATAAACTGGCTTGGTTACTATGTATGCAGCAAATTTATATCTGGATTTGTGAATGGAAAAGAAACAGTATTTTAGCTAATTTAAGTCATGGGAGGTTGACCTGAATATTATGATTTCTCCTCCTAGACAAGGAAAGACTAACAGTCTGCTGCAGCGTGTTAATGACAACACCAATTATTGTTATTGTACAATAACAATAATAGGTATCATTTATTTATTTTTTCAGATACTAGATATATATAATTTATGTACATTTCCTAATGGGCTTGTAATGTAGATTTTATCTTTCATAATGAGAAAATTACTGTCTCATAGTCTTAGAGATCAGAAGTGATTTGTCTATGATTACTAAGGATGGTAGGGACAAAACTGGGGTTTGAATTATAATGCATCTGACTTCAAAGCTTATGCTCATTTCACTAGTCCTGGATTTCACTGTTGATAAGAGAATGTTCAACACACTTCAAGCATAAGATCTATTCAGGCACTATTGATAGTAAGTGGTCCAAACTTTTCAGAAACATAAAAGGGGAAAATATTTCTTTCTATAGGTACATTCATCAAGTCACTCATTCAGTAAATATTGAGTACCTTTTGTGTGCCAAGCTGTGTTTGAAGACTGATAAATACAAGCATTGTGATTCTTTGAGGTTCCCCTATTGCAGTTCCCATCTATGCCTGAGGGATGGAAGAATAGTAGAAATCCAATTTTTAATTTAGACAGAACTAATATTTAACCCACATACACTGTGATGATTTAATCTGTTGTTGAAGTATGTGTATATCTGTTGACAAACATCCTTTGTCTCAAGCACCTCCTCAATCCAAGGCCATTCAACTGTCCCAGCCATTTTCCAGGACAACTTCAGACCTCCCCAGCAACTAGAGGATTACTGTCTAAAGAGGGATTTCAAAATTCTGCATCTTCTCTAAGGTTGGCAGCTATCAGGGAGGATCCAGAAAAAAACATAATTATATTACAGAGGGTAGGCCCCTTGTAGTACAGGCTTCCCCTGCTAGGTGAGTGTTCTAGAAACCCATCTGTATCAGTGTATCAGCTGGTGTTGCTGTGAAGAACTATGATTGGCCTCAGTGAATTTTTTTTTGAAACTCTTTCAGCATCTTTGTCCATGTGATGATGGGTGATTTACATGCACACCTGCCCAGACAGCACTATGTGTTCAGCATTTTTGACCAAAAACAGTATGACTCCCATTCTCCACCCTCCCTATTCACCTGATCTTGCCTGGAGGGACCTTTTGTTTGTTTGTTTGTTTTCCTGAGTGAAAAAAAAAGGCCTCAAAGGGAAACGTTTCACCCTGTGGAAGAGATGAAACAAAAAATGGCAGCAGCACTAAAAGGCATCAAAATCCACAAGTTCAAAATTGTTTTGAACAGTGGAAAAAAATCTCAGTAGATGTATTGCATCAAATGGAGACTACTTTGAGGCTGACTGAAGTTTAAACATGTAAGAATAAATACACAATTTTTAATAAATAAATTCCTTTTTTTGGGTCCCCCCTCATATTAGGCAATGCCATCAACTACCAGATCACCCTTTAGACAACAAAATGGGCTCCCATCCTACTAACGCCCAAGGGTTTTTCTTGTCCTATGCAGTCATTTATTCAGTAAATATTTATTATGTTGATCCTATGCCCCATGCTACAGGGACCTCATGGGAGACACGAGAGCCACATTGGCTCCAACTGATCTGCTGGACCTCCAGATGGTTCACTGAATTCTCTGCAGCTCCTGACCTGGCCCATCTACTGTTTGCCTCTACTCAGAGCATGCCCAAAGGAAACTTCTGAGGAGCAAAGGTGGCTGGCTGCCCCCATGAGGTTGTAGCCACACACCACTGTTCCTATCTCAGTCATCATTTCATGGGGCTTTTGTAGACTGTAGCCTCACTAGGACTCTGAGAAAGCAGACAGAGATGGAGAGAGCTGATAGATAGTGAGTGATTCAGACAGCCTCAGGCAAAGACTGCTAATTCTTCCAGCAGAGTGGGGATTTTTGCAAAGGAGGAAGGAGCAGAAGGTGAAGGAAGCCTGTTGGAGTAATATGAAGCTGGGAGATGCCAGGAGTGCAAATTCTTGTTTTCAATCTTCTCAGTTAAATATCACCTCTAACTCACTGTATGACTGCTCATCACAGGTATTAATAACATCAATAATAATAAATCAAGGACCAGACACCATTCTGACACACTTGAGTGTTCCTCACTCAGTAGGCAAGGAAATTGAGGCATTGAAAGCTTATTTAAAACTTAAATGGCAGGCAGAGCCAGGGTTTTAACTAGCGTGGCCTGGCAATAAGCCTATGTTCTCAATCACCATTTTATGCTGCCTCTCACCTGACCTGAAGGATTAGTTAAATCCTATTAAAATTAGATTCAGATTTATTATTGTCATATTTCAATTGATAATAGAAAATTGAATCTATAAGGGATCTCAGAAATGGGCTAGAAAATATTTAAATGCATTTGCTATTAATTTAATGGAACCTAAGGGAGGAGTCAGCACTATGATTAGTGTTGATATGATGAGAAATTCTCTACTTATTGATACAGCAATGATTATCAATTAAACAGGAGAAATTGTTTAAAAGTTGGATGTTGTTCTCTATGTCAAATCATGGAATAGGTAGAGGCATTGCTTTTACCAAATAAAAGACTATATCAAGATTTGTAACAATCAATAAACGATTTTGAAATTATTAGGATAATTTGCATCATAATTTGTCACTTATTAAGCAGTTTTATAATAGAAAATTGTGTTAATGTAGAGTATAAACATGAATATATTTTAGATAGTAGTTGCATATATTGAATTACATAGACCATCAAAGCTTTTGGAATCTGTGAGTACTTAAGATAGATAAATTAGGAAATGCTGATATGAATCGAAAGTATAGAAAGATCTGGCACTTTCTCAGAAGTCCTTATGCTTTTAGTTGTCATTATAAAGCTATGTTTAGTTAATTTTGTTGCATAATTCAAGTTTTATATAAAAGATAATTTTTAAATTAATAGAATATATTGGACTATGAATTTTCTTCATAAAATGAAACAAGATATACCACAAAATAATTGTCATCCCTTTAGATTTTCACTGAGAATGATAGCAAGATGATAACATGAGACTTCATTGAGATACAAATGATAGGCGGTGGGCTAGATTTTCTTATAATAAATCTCACTCCTTCCTGCATATAGCCTTGCAGTGTGTGCAAACAAAATTTGTTCCTCAGCAAAATTAAAAATTGTTACTTGTCATAGACTTCAAGGACTCTCACATGCTCACAAAACCACACATTTTAATTTGTGAAGGCCAAGCAAGGGTCTACTTGAAGTAGCATAAAGTTTGTGATTGATTACATGCGGAAAGAGCCACGGAACTATGGACGTTTCCAGTGAGATAAGATCAGATCATTCAGCCCAGTGCTTCATTACAAAGATGAAGCAACTGAGACCTGGATCCCTGAGCTCAAGAAGTCTGCTTGTGGCAGGCTCAGACAGAATTTACATATAGCAGAACACTGTTTTCCAGTATCTTATGTTGCGTTCTCACTAAGTCTTGCTATGAGAAAAAAAATCAATTATTTACGGTAATCACTTTTACCTCAATGAAGTTTTAGAAGGAGTCCAGAAACAATCTGTGTATCTACAGCAAATTACATAAAACTGTAACTAATTGAACTTCTGCAGGAATCATGAAGTTGGCCAGATAAGGTTTGAAAGTGTCCTAAAAAAGGATGGCTTCCACATCGCTGTTTGTGGATAGGACATACCATCTGGCCAATTTCTTAATGTCTGGAATAGAAGCAGCTAAAGGTTGCCAACCCCCCATGATCAGAAATGAGAGTCTCTGACAATGCCTATTAATTATGTCAGAAAACTAACTAAACTAGCCACATTTGCACGCCCACATGCCACATGGCAGAGGTTAGGAGGCAGCTCATGAAGTTTAAACAGCCAGAGCTTTGGAACTTGGATAGCTGCAGCATAGTTGGAAGTCAATAGGAGAATACAAAGGCTTTTTGATATTACTTTATGTACTCTATCTTTAAAACCCAAGTTTCAGGTCCTTCATGCGGAGGAGATTGCAAAGCTGAGTTCACATTGTTGTACTACTGGTTTTTTTGTTTTCCCAGCAAGACAATTTCAGCCACTCAATTCCACAGCTGCCATGTAGCAGACGCTTTTTCTTGTGAGTGGGGATTTTTTTTTTAAACCATAGCTACATAAAACAATAGACCACATTCAGCTCCCCATCTGTCTTTTATGCCCATCTCGATAGCTTAAAGAGGCAACAGTTTATTTATAATCCCCATTATACTCTAAATAATATTTAATGAAGACTAGTTTTTAAAATTATCAGAGAAATCACATAACTCTACCTTTAGGATATGAGAAAAAGCACAGTACCACTGCCTGTAACTTTCCCAACCCTGCTGAAGCACGCAATTTGTCTGTATGCTTTATTCCATTTTGAACATGACATTGAGGGAATAAGAGATGACAGCAGTTCACCTAAAATCTAGTGTTGTCATTGACAAAAACCTAAAATACTTCTAAATCTGTGCTTGAGAGAAGAAAAGCAAAGTAAATGGCATATCTCTGACATATCTTGATCAGAGGTTCAAAATGAGGAGATATGGAAAACTAGAATACTAAAAAATACATATTACCGATCTGTTAATTGTGCTCTGGTAAATCACACTGGTGCTCTTCAGGTTAAGAGTGTATTGAACTTCATTACACTCCTTCCAAGTGAGATTTGCTTAACTAAAAACTAAACCATATTATGTTCGGGTTCCCAATCTCCTGAGTGTCATATCTAACCCAGAAGTTCCCACAAGTGGCTAGAGTTATGTGATATTTGTTTTCTTTCTGATTCTTTTATTTTGGTTAAAAGGTAGGGACATAACAAAAAGGTACAGATCAAATAATACACTTTCCTTTGGAACAATGACCGGACTGTTTGTCAGAGAAAATAACTCATTTGTAGAACGCTTATTTGTTCCTTTGAAGGTGCTTATTTGCTTAGCTGGGGACTCGTGAAAGGTAATTTCTTTTGTTAAAAGCAGTGATGTGGGACAGATAGGATGCTTATTTTCTTCCTGAGTTCTTGTGACAATTTGTGTGTTTTTTTTGAAAGGGAAAGGAACTAATGTATTCTGATGCTTTATGCATTCTAGATGCTTTAAAAGCATTTTCTCATTTTGTTGTCAAAAGAAATATGTGAATCAGGCACTTTTCTTAAATAATGTATGCACATTCCATATTAAAATGAAAGATTTTACTAAAGTCATATTTTTACTTCAAAGGCTTTTGCAAATCAAAAGGTCAAAGGTCACATCAAATAAACATCACAGATCTTCAATTTCATTCTCTTTAAATTGCAAGGTGGCAGGACAGACTTTGGTATATCATTTCAAGTTTAGATTTTGAGATTTTATAGTCCTGGAGATTGGAAAGATTTAAAAACACTTTTTAAAGATTTTTATTTATTTATTTTTTTTTTAGGGAGGGAAGGAAGGGGGAGAGAGAGAGAGAGAGAGAGGCATCAATGTGCAGTTGCTGTGGGTTATGGCCTGCAACCCAGGAATGTACCCTGGCTGGGAATTGAACCTGGGATACTTTGGTTCCCAGCCTGTGCTCAATCCACTGAGCTACTCCAGCCAGGGCTAAAAAACACTTTTAAAAGATATTCCTCTATAGTGTTTGTGGTAAATTCAGTATCTCTCATTTTGTAGTGATTCCCAATTTGTGTGGTCCAGTTTTCAGCTTATAAGTACTGTTAGAAAAGTAAATACAGACGGAAATCAGGTGAATTTTACCAAAATTACCTTTGGAATAGAGGAAGTTTTCTCAAATCCTCTTACAATATCAAATACTCTTGAAACAAAGTCCCATTTGAAAAGGATGTATTAATTTAATACTTTAATTACAGCTACATATGTATGCCTGTAGAAGTCAACTAAAAGAGTTTCATAAAAAAGAGGCCAATAAATTCTATATTGACCTAAGAAATATATTTGGGTATGTGATCTTACCACTGTATATTTAATGTTGTTGCAAATAAGCCATTTAAAGTGATTTAAAGAAGTAAACAGTTAAGTGGTTATAATGTGGAGATTACTCATAAACAAGCGCAGAATGAATGAAGAAAACACCACCATTGTATTGTGATATACAGATAACTACATAGGGATTAGGATAAAATTTGCCATTGCAGTATTAAAATTGCTTTAAAAAAATTGTTGTATTTGTAATTACTTAAATGGAAGTGAGGATAATGTGCTCTAGGAAACTATGTGACTGAAACTGGCTATATGATGAGAAAGCTGGTAATGCATAAAATGCACGTGAAGAGTTTAAATCAAGCTGTTTCATGAAATGTGAGACAGAAATACGGAAATTCTTTATTAATAATTTAAATAGCCTCAGTAGGGAATTAAGATAATTTAATTTTACGTAAATTTAACTTGTGTATTCAAACTGAACACATTCTCTTTTTAAAATTGTGTCATACAAATTTCTACCAGACTATAAGCCCCATGAGGCTGCCTTCTTGCATTTTGGAAACAATGGGCTTTGGTAAGTACCTTTTGTATAATGGAGGAATTAAGAGTGATTTTTATTAACTCCAGAGAAAAAGATGTAATTCATGATTTGATTGATTCATTCATTCATCTGATATTCTTTAGTACACTGGTCCAAGCATTTCTCAAAGTGGAAAAATATTGCCTTGATCCTGAAAAGTTATGTTGTTTTTCAGCCCTTTTGAATTTGTTGGTAATTATTCTCTGAGGTTTAATTTTCTTTTTCTTTGTTTTGATTATTTTATGTTTTTCTAAAATTTCAATTAATATATTCCAGTGTGACCTAAGTTGTTATTGTATATCATAATAAGAAAGATACCTATATAACATGGATTTTCTTATTTTACCTATTGTGTATTTTTTTTAAGTTCAGCAATTGAGAAATAGAGAATTTAGGTTATATTCACATTTCATGTTCATATCTGATCCCAAGTAAAATAATTTTGTTATATTCAGTAAACCATTTCAAATTTTATAATGATTTTCATGAAAACCAGTTATATATTGCTTTAATTTTCTAAAAAATGGTTTTACTATTAATTTGGGCTGTGGGGGGGCTCCGCATGGGGGGGAGCCCCCTCCCTCCACCCTGGCTGCCACGGATGAGAATAAGTCTACCAAGACATGATCTGCTTGGGGAGGAAACGTGGCTTATCTCTCAAAGGAGAAAGGCCAAGAACCTCTTCCTCAGTGGGCTTTTATTGGGTTCATTTGCACAAGAATACAGGTAAAGCTCATTAATCATTGTCAGGCAGTAAGGATCAAACAATAGGTAACATACAAAGAATTCTGAGGGCCTATTCTGAGTCAGGGTCAGATAGCTAAAGAGCTACAAAACTTTGAGGAACAAACTCACTTCTTGCTTGGACCTTTATCATTTAATTGAGAGCATTCTAAACAAAGCAGGTTTCACAGGATTTTACATATTCTTTCTTAGGATTGGTGGCCCCAGGAACCTGCCCTTTCCAGCACAGAGCTGCACTGCCTCTGTCATTGTTTTAGGCTTAAGTCAGGTAGGGGAAGTGAGGCAGCCAACAGATTAGGAGACTTCTTACAGACAGGATGAGGACTCAGGCTTTGTCAAAGCCCAGGGGTGAGGGTCCATCACTCCATTTTGCTGTAGGAAAAGGACTTGGGAGCCTCCGACATGATCGGAACTGTCTTAGGTCATTCCCCCCTTGGGAAATCTTACCTGTCATTGGCTAAGTGACTAAGCATTGGGGGTCAGTTATGGATGAAGTAAAAGGGGCAGAAGCGGTAGTCCTACCAGGGAGATAAGCTTTGTCTCCTTAGTGGCTTCTGGTCTGAAGGTTGCTCACTCAGCCTTAGCCATGGGGGTGGGTTACAGCTTCTGAAATCAGGCAGGGTGGTTCCCAACAGTGGGCATAAAATATTTTTCACTTTTCTGAAGCTGATAAATTTATATAACATATTTCTATGCATTTTGTTATAAATACTATTTATAGATCAAATATTATCTTAAGTGTATCAAAATATTAAAATGTCAAATGTATACTTATTTTTTGCCAAATGTTATGTTTCATAAATGCTATCAGTATTTCCTAAATATTGAATATTTTCATATGTTTATCATGAATGTGTGATTTAAGGATATTAATATATTTTTCATTTTCATAAGCATTTTTCTAGTATATCTGATATTAAGTATATGAATTATCAGGAATTAATGCATTTTTCTATTGAATTACATTTCTGTAAAAGTACAAGTAAGCATCAATTTAATATCTATGAATCTATTTATGTTCAGCAGTAAAAGTCACAGGCAAGTCACTTTTATTTATCATTATTGCCAAAAAAATAATTTGGAGAGAAAACAGGGTTATGTCTTATTTATTAGAGCATAAATAAGTTAAATTTCACATAAAATCAAAGGAAAGGAAGAACAGGTGTTGGTTTATGAACATAGTAATGCTTTGTTCATAAAGACTATGTGTATAACTTTCCTATGTCCTAATGCTCTTACATACTAAGGAAAGTGAATTATAAATAAAGATTTAAGGGAAAGAGTTTGATAAACATTATTTTACCCTTTAATAAACATTGCTTTTTAGGAGAAAGATAAGAAAGAAAGCAATATACTGAATTGTTTAGGAGATTTCATTGAATGTCCTTTGTTATTAGAGCACTATGTGATATTTGTATGTATGTTAAAACCTTTTTTCTTTATTTGGACATCAAAGTAGAAAGAAGTAAATTTTTTTTGTTCATTCATTTTTTATTTTTGTTCATGTATAGTTGTCTCTATTTTCACCCCACCTCAGCTCCACACCCCACCCAACCCCACCTCCCACCCTCTAACCTAGTTTTAATTAAAAAAATATTTTAATATAATTGTTCTGCTCTCATGGCTTATGATACAGTGAAATAAATAACAGTAAAAGTTATAGTGAGTTAGGGAATTAGCTAACATTGTGTCCCTATGTCTTCCCTTTATATAAGTTCCAAGATGTTCTGTTCTAAATATGTATTAGGAACTCAAAAATAAAACTGATAATGACCATATATCCCTATTCATATAAATATGTGTGCACATGTGTGTGTACAAACACTTGTGCTGTGATGTATCAGGAATCTAAAAGATTGATTTATATGATCAATCTTCTTTACAAATGTAATTATTTTATTTTTAAGTATTTTCAGATATATACAGAAGTATTATCTTTGTATATAAATTTGAATCTTACAACCTTGTTAAATTAACTGATTAGTTCTAGTAGTTACCTTGTATATTTCTTAGATTTTTATACACTGATAATAATGAAGTTTGCTGAAAGAGAAATATTACTTCATGCTTCAGCTACATTATGCCTTTTGTTTATTTTTCTTCTATTATTGCATTAGCTGTCACCTCCAGTACAATATTAAGTAAAAATGGTGAAGTGTGATATTCTTGTCTCTTCCCCAATTTTACAGGGAAAGATGCCAGTATTTCACTGTATTTCAGATGTAGGATTTAAAGACATGGATTTCACATATATGTGATTCATTAATTATAAAGGCATCTCTTTTACAAAACTGAGGTCCTATGTCCCTCATAATGTTTGTTGCATCATATGCTACTTAGCCTGATATTTACTCTTACTTTGTTTTTAAACTAATTTTTGGTTATGTCTCTGCCCAACTTTTACTCTCTTTGTTAATTAATTTACATATGATCATCTCAATAGATGCATAAAGTACATTTGAAAAAATCCAACAAACTTTCATGATAAAAACTTAATAAATCAGAGATTGAAGAACTGTTCCTCAAAATAATAAAGGTCATATATGACAATCACACAATTAGAACTAACCAATGAATTTAGTAAAGTTGAAGTATAGAATATTAACATGTAAAACTCAGTTATGTTTTTACACACTACCGATAAACTCTGCAAAAGAAATTGGGAAAACAATCCCATTTATAATACAACAAGAAACTACAACACTTTGGAATAACTTTAATTAAGAAAGTAAAAGAGTTGTACACTGGAAATGATTAGATGTTGATAAAATAAATAAAAGAAAACACAAGTAAATGGAAAGATATCCCATATTCATGAATTAGAACAATCAATAATGCTCCAATGGACATACTACCCAAAATGATCTACGTATTCAATGATATCCCTACGCAAATTCCAATGACATTTTTCCAAGAAATACAGAAAACTATATTAAAATTCAGCTAGGGCCACACAGACCCCAAAGACTCAAAGTGATCTTGAGGAAAACAAAAATAGCTACAGGTATCATACTATTTGAATTCAAAATAAACTACAAAGCTATGTTAATTTTAAAAGTGTACTACTGGGATCTAAGATGGCGTCGGAGTAGGAAGGAGCAGATTTGGCTTTCCTCTGCTCAGGGGAGAGAGTCCTGACCGATCTTTGGAGTGGAAAGGCAAGCAACCAACATATTTCAGCATTTTTGAGAACGGAGGACCAAGGATTGTGGCAGAACCGAAAGAACAAAGAACGGATCGCTGCATCAAGGTAGGCTCCCGGGACAGGCGTGTGGTCCTGGGGCTGCAGCCCCAGGCCCGGGGGCCGCGGCTGGATTTGCCGTAGGGTAAGTGGGAGACAGCCAGGTCGGCTGCTCCCTCCCCAGCCGAGCAAGGTCTGGGCGGCTCTGGGAGGAGTCCAGGTGCTGGCGGGCCCACCGGGTGGCGAGCAGCTTTGGAGGCGGTGAACGCCAGAGCCGAGTCGCGAGTTGCGCTGCGGACCCGGACTCCCAGGGTCACCGTTCTGGCTGGAGCTTTGGCGGTGAGAGTAGCCGGGCCACTGTGGAGATCAGCGGGCTCGATCGGGAGGTATTTCCCAAAAGGAAGGAGTGAATGGACACAGACACTGTTTGGGGAATTCTCCTGAAGTGATCAGTGGCTCTGGCCTGTTTGCTCCCCAGCTGTGAGCACGCAGGCTGCGGACGGGCCGCGCCCGCCCGCCCGCGGGGGCACCGGCGTGCGGCAGACGGCCGTGCGCGCCGCAGACGGGCCGCGCCCGCTCATGGGAGCTCAGGGAGCGCGGGTCGCGCCGGGCGGCGGATGGGCCGCGGAGCCAGTGCGAAGCCCACGGGCCTAGGAAGAACAGCCAAACAAGTCATCCTTCAGACTGCCTCAGCCAGCACGAGCAGAAAAACCGGTTTGGCCACTTTGAAATCAAGAGACTTTTTAACTTGATTCTATTTTTTTTAACAATTTTTAATTTTTTAAGTTTTATTGTTTTTATTCTCTTTTGATTTCTTTTTCCTCTCTTACCTGATTTCTTGTTTTATTCCTTCCTCCTTCCTGTCCTCCAATTTTATCTCTTCTTCCTGCCTTCGTCTGCCTTTTCTATTTTTTCCTTTTTTAAATTTTTTCCTAAATACCTACAAGTGAGACAAAATCCTGGATCGGTGAAAAGACCAAAGTTGAACCCAAAGAAGGGGCATCACAACAGCTGGGACAGTGAGATAAATGTCACTCTGCTATTACAGAGAACCTGCAAGTTATTGCATATTTGTATTATTATTATTTTTCCAGTGTTCCTACATCTTTTTTTTTTACAATATTTTTATATCCCTCTTATTTTTGTATAGCCTGCTTTGCTAGGCTGGTTTTATTGTATGACCTGACAGCTTTCCCCTGATATCTCTTTCTATACCGTATTACTAATCTACTGTCCATTAACTCACCTGTGTCCTATCAGCATACTACTCAATGTTCTGTACTCCATATCCTTATTACCTAGATTTCATAGACTCTGCCATATGAATGTTGCCATAATATTATTGTAAATAACTGCTGTTCCATGCAATTGTAATTACTTCACAACATCCCCCCCCCCCCCCACAGATCGTAGCCCATTTCAAAGTTTCCTGAACTCTATTACTGTAGTGGTTAACTCTATTCTCTCACACACTACACCTATTTACTATCCTTTACTCTCACCTTACCCCAGAATCTGACCGCCCACAACCTCTCTGCTTTATAGATCCAACTCACAATCCTTCCTCCCCCAACAAGAGTATTATCTTCTTTCCATCCTTTCTAAAAATCAGCTAGCTGGGTGGAAGACCACGGTTAACACTATACATAGTGAAAGGATCTCCTATATCTTCCCTACTTGCTACTACTGTAAATAGCATAGAATTCTCGGTTGCTGTCTTAAACCATTTTGCCTTCCCCTCCATCTGATGACAAAAAAGAATAGGTGGAGGAGGTGAACACCAGGATACCCACTGGAAGAGGAAACCCAACAACTAAGGAACCATTAGCAGATAACAGCAGAAGAAGGTGAAGGAGGGAGTAGTAACCACACAAACCTCAATCTAGGGCCTATCTGGAAATACAACTAAACAGTAGAGACAGTACTCAATACAAACAACTGAACAAGATTTCTTTAAACCTTGTACACACAGAAGAACCAGCCTCAACACAACCTGCCCTTACCAGCACAACAAAATATAGAAGGTGGTGGACAGAGTGACCCACATTTAACCAGCTGGGGGGAAGGAACCACCAAAGAAAGACTCAACAACAATCAGAACCCAAAGGCAAACACAAAGCCAACTTAAACAACAGCCCAAGACCAGCGAGCTTGGGGGGTCAAGGAAACAGCACCACTGAAACTCAATGCTACTCTACTAAAGAAGTTTACATCATAAACCCAGGGAGCCAGAACAGATCAATATAAGAAGCTGAGGTGAACAAGAAGAGTCTCACAAACAATGGGAAGACAAAGAAATACTCCCCAAATGAAAGGAAAGGAGGAAGCCTCAAAAAGAATGCTAAATGAAACAGAGGCAATTCAACTATCAGATATTGAATTCAAAGCAGTGATTGTCAGGGAGCTCAATGAGATCACAATGAGCTACGAGAAACTACAGGGAAGCTACAATGAACTCAATGAAAACTACATCAGCATAAAAAAGGAAATAGAAACTCTCAACAAGGGCCAAGAGGAAATGAAGAATACAATCTCTGAAATGAAGAACACAGTAGAAGGAATGAAAAGCAGGATCGATGAAGCAGAAGATCGGATCAGCAAGCTAGAGGACAAAATAGAAGAAAACACCCAGAAAGAGCAAGAAAGGGAAAAGAGGCTCAGAAAGAATGAAGAGGGATTAAGAGAAATGCAAGACAATATGAAACGTAATAATATCCGTATAATAGGGATACCAGAAGGAGAAGAAGAACAAGGGATAGAAAACCTAGTTGAACAAGTGATGATGGAAAACTTCCCTAATTTGATGAGACAAAAAGTCACACAAATACAGGAAACACAGAGAGTCCCAATCAAGAGGAACCCAAGGAGGCCCACCTCAAGACACATCATAATTAAAATGGCAAAATTTCAAGACAAAGAGAGAATGTTAAAGGCAGCGAGGGAGAAGAAGGAAGTAACATACAAGAGGGCCCCAATAAGGCTAACAGCTGACTTCTCAATGGAAACACTCCAAGCCAGAAGAGAATGGCAAGAAATAATCCAAGTAATGAGAACCAGAGGCCTGCAACCACGACTACTTTACCCAGCAAGGCTCTCAATTAAGATAGAAGGCCAAATAAGAAGCTTCTCAGACAAAAGAAGTCTAAAAGAATACACCTCCACTAAACCAGCTCTGCAAGAGATGCTGAAGGGACTGCTTTAAGGAAAGAAAGGAAAAGAGAGAGTGAGAGAGGATCACACGTACATAAAAGGCAATGAATAAGTACCTATCAATAATAACCTTAAACGTAAATGGACTAAACGCTCCAATCAAAAGACATAGAATAGCTGATTGGATAAGAAAACATGACCCACACATATGCTGTCTACAAGAGACCCACCTCAGGATAAAAGATCTGCACAGGTTGAAAGTGAAGGGCTGGAAACAAATTTTCCAAGCAAATGGACAGGAGAAAAAAGCCGGGGTAGCAATACTCATATCTGACAAAATAGACTTCCAAAGAAGATCCATAAAGAGAGACCCAGAAGGTCATTTCATAATACTCAAGGGAAGAATTCACCAAGAAGACATAAACATAGTAAATATATATGCACCCAACATAGGAGCACCTAAATACATAAAGAAAATCATAGAGGACTTCAAGAAAGATATGGACAGCAACACAATTATTGTGGGGGATTTTAACACCCCTCTATCAAAAATGGACAGATCTTCCAAACAAAACATCAACAAAGATATTGTGGCATTGAACAATACCCTAGACGAACTGGGCTTTACTGATATTTACAGAACCCTCCATCCCAAAGAAGCTAAATACACATTTTTTTCAAATGTACATGGAACATTTTCAAAGATTGACCACATGATAGGACACAAAACAAGCCTCAACAATTTCAAAAAAATTGAAATCATACCAAGCAATTTCTCGGATCACAAGGGACTGAAACTAGAAACCAACCCCAAGGAAAAAACCCAAAACACTCAAATTCATGGAGATTAAACAGCATGCTATTAAACAATGAATGGGTCAAGAATGATATTAGGGAAGAAATCAAACGGTTTTTGGAAACAAATGAAAACGAACTCACAACAACCCAAAACTTATGGGACACAGCCAAGGCAGTCCTGAGAGGGAAGATCATAGCGATACAGGCCCACCTAAAAAAGTTAGAAACATTTCAAACAAACAACCTAACCCTACGTCTACAAGAACTCGAGGAACAACAACAAAGACAGCCCAGAGCAAGCAGAAAGAAGGAAATAACTAAGATCAGAGCAGAATTAAATGACATAGAGACTAAAAGCACAATTCTAAAGATCAATGAATCCAAGAGTTGGTTCTTTGAAAAAGATAAACAAAATCAACAAGCCTTTAAGCAGACTCATCAAGAAAAAAAGAGAGAAAACCCAAATAAACACAATCAGAAATGAAAGAGGAGAGATTACAACAGATACCACAGAAATACAAAGGATTGTAACAAATTACTACAAAGAGCTGTATGCCAAGAAATTTGAAAACCTAGACGAAATGGACAAATTTCTAGAAAAATATAACCTTCCAAAACTCAATAAAATGGAAGCAGAAAGCCTCAACAAACCAATAACAGCAAAAGAAATTGAAGCAGTAATCAAAAAACTCCCAACACACAAAAGCCCTGGACCAGATGGTTTCACAGGAGAATTCTACAAAGCATTTAAGGAAGAACTAACACCTATCCTTCACAGACTATTTCAAAAAATCCAAAAAGATGGAAGACTACCAAACTCTTTTTATGAGGCCAACATCATCTTAATTCCAAAACCAGATAAAGACACAACAAAGAAAGAAAACTACAGGCCAATATTGCTGATGAACATTGATGCTAAACTCCTCAACAAGATACTGGCAAACCACATCCAACAGTACATTAAGAAGATCATACACCATGACCAAGTTGGATTCATTCCAGGTATGCAAGGATGGTACACTATACGCAAATCAGTAAATGTAATACATCACATAAACAAAAGCAAAGACAAAAACCACATGATCATATCAATAGATGCAGAAAAAGCATTTGATAAGGTACAGCACCCATTTATGATAAAAACACTCAGTAAAGTGGGAATAGAGGGAGCATTCCTCAACATAATAAAGGCCATATATGAGAAACCTACAGCCAACATTATACTCAATGGGCAAAAATTAAAATCTTTTCCACTAAGAACAGGAACAAGACAAGGATGCCCACTTTCACCACTTCTATTCAATATAGTACTGGAGGTTCTAGCCACAGCAATCAGACAAGAAAAAGAAATAAAAGAAATCCAAATCGGAAAGGAGGAAACAAAACTGTCACTGTTTGCAGATGACATGATAGTGTACATAGAAAATCCTATAGACTCCACCAAAAAACTGCTTGACCTAATAAATGAATTTGGCAAAACAGCGGGATACAAAGTCAATATCCAGAAATCAAAGGCATTTCTGTACACCAACAATGAAACAGCAGAAGCAGAAATCAAGAAAAAAATCCCATTTGAAATAGCAAAAAGGAAAATAAAATACCTAGGAATAAACCTAACCAAAGAGGTAAAAGACCTGTATTCAGAAAACTACATAACACTGAGGAGAGAAATCAAGGAAGACACAAACAAATGGAAACATATACCGTGTTCATGGATTGGAAGAATTAATATCATTAAAATGTCCATACTACTAAAATCAATCTACACATTCAATGCAATACCTATTAAAGTACCAATGGCATATTTCACAGACATAGAACAAACATTTCAACAATTTATATGGAACCATAAACGACCCCGAATAGCTGCTGCAATTTTGAGAAAGAAGAGTAAAGTAGGAGGAATCACAATACCTGACACTAAACTATACTACAAGGCCACTGTAATCAAAACAGCCTGGTACTGGCATAAAAACAGGCACATGGACCAATGGAACAGAACAGAGAGCCCAGAAATAAACCCAAGCCTCTATGGTCAATTAATATTTGACAAAGGAAGCAGCAACATAAAATGGAATAAAAATAGCCTCTTCAACAAATGGTGTTGGGAGAACTGGACAGCTACGTGCAAAAAAATGAAACTTGAGCACCAACTTACACCTTATACAAAAATAGATTCAAGGTGGATAAAAGACTTAAATATAAAGCGTGACACCATTAAAGTCCTAGAAAAGAACGTAGGTAGGAAAATCTCAGATATTTCACACAGAAACTTTTTTACTGACTTGTCTCCTAGAGCAAGGGACAGAAAGGAAAGAATAAACAAATGGGACCTCATCAAAATTAAAAGCTTTTGCACAGCTAAGGAAAACAGTATCAAAATAAAAAGAGAACCAACTGTATGGGAAAACATATTTGCCAATGATACCTCAGACAAGGGTTTAATCTCCAAAATATATAAAGAACTTACACGACTCCACTCTAAGAAGACAAGTAACCCAATTAAAAAATGGGCAAAGGACTTGAACAGACACTTCTCCAAGGAGGACATACAGAAAATCCAAAGACACATGAAGCGATGTTCAATATCGCTAGCCATCAGAGAGATGCAGATTAAAACCACAATGAGATACCACTTCACACCAGCCAGAATGGCCATCATAAACAAAGCAACAAACAACAAGTGTTGGAGAGGATGTGGAGAAACGGGGTCCCTAGTGCACTGTTGGTGGGACTGCAGACTGGTACAACCATTATGGAAAGCAGTTTGGAACTTCCTCAGAAAACTAAAAATGGTTCTGCCTTTTGACTCAGCAATTCCATTGCTGGGACTCTATCCTAAGAACACTAAAACACCAATACAAAAGAACCTTTGCACCCCGATGTTCATAGCAGCACAATTTACAATAGCTAGGTGCTGGAAGCAACCTAGATGCCCATCAGTAAATGAATGGATCAAAAAACTATGGTACATTTACACAATGGAATTCTATGCAGCAGAAAGAAAGAAGGAGCTCATACCCTTTGCAACAGCATGGATGGAGCTGGAAAGCATTATGCTAAGTGAAACAAGCCAGGCAGTGAAAGACAAATACCACATGATATCACCTTTAACAGGAATCTAAACAACAAAACAAAACAAAACAAAAAACTAGCAAAATATAACCAAAGACACTGAGATAGGGGATAGTCTCACAGTGGCCAGAGGGGAGAGAAGAAGGAATTTCAGGGGGGAATGGGTAGGGATTACAGGAACAAATTTGGAGGACACATGGACAAAAACTAGGGGTGGGGGATAATGGGGGGAAGGGGGGAGGGTTGGGTGGAGGGGCTGGAACGGGAGTAGGGGGGAGAAAACTGTACTTGAACAATGATTGAAATAAAAAAAAAAGATTTTTAAAAGAAAAAAAATTCTTCTAATCAATGAAAAAAAAAAAAGTGTACTACTGGCATAAAAACAGATACACAGACCAATGGAACAAAATTGACAGCCCAGAAATAAACCCATACATAGGTCAACTAATCTCTGACAAGGGGGCCAAGAACACAAACTAGGGAAATGTTGGTCTCTTCCAATAAATAGTGATAGAAAAACTCAATAGTTACATGTAAAACAATGAAGTTGGACCTTTATGTTATACCATAAACAATAATTAACTCAAGATGGACTAAAGACATACATGTAAGGCCTGAAACTATAAAACTTCTAAAAGAAAGCATAGGGGAAAAACTCCTTGACATTGGTCTTAGCAATGAATTTTTGGATATGACTCCAAAATCACAGAGAGCACAAGCAAAAATAATTAAGTAGTGCCACATCACACTGAAATCTATACAACAAATGGACATTTTCCCAAAGAAGACATAAAATGGCCAAGAGATATATGAAAAGATGTTCAGCATCACTAATTATCAGGGAAATGAAAATCAAAACCATAATGAGATATCACTTGACACCTATAAAAGATAAGAGATAACCAGTCCTGGCAAGAGCATGGAGAAAAGTGATTGCTTGTACACTGTTGGTGGGATTGCAAAATTCTATAGTCATTATGCAACAATGAAAACAGAACTACCATATGATCAGGCAATCCTACTTCTGGGTGTTGATCCAAAGAAAATGAAATTAGGATCTTGAAAACATATCTGTACACCTATGTTCTTTGCAATATCATTTATGATATTCAAGATATGGCAACAAAATAAATTTCTTTCAATAAAAGAATGGATAATGAAAATGTAATACACACACATAAAGTTAAATTGCAAGGTAATGGGTTAACACATTGTGTTCATTATTCCACAATGTGTATGCTTATCAAATCATCACCTTGTACACATTGATATGTCCAATTTTTATTTTTCAGTTATAACTCAATAAAGCTGAGAAGTGGTGAAGAAAAAAAGAGAACATTTTAAGAAACAAACATCTTTGTGTGTTGTTGAGAAACTGTAGGGAAAAAACAGAATGATTTTTCTAAGATGTAAAATGAAAAGTTGAATAGCTATGTGGGAGTATAAGCAGTCTTTATATTTTTATATTTTAATATTAATAATTACTCTTAAAATTATACATTGATGTTTCAATTAAAATTCTCAATGTATTGACCAGGGAAATATAGGAAAATGATAGTAACACAAACCTTGAAAGATAAAAGGATGAGATCACTGAATAATTCATAATATTGGAAGATTAAGGAAGTGTTTTTGCCACTTCAGATTTTAAATGAAATTTCAAAGTTACAGAAAAAAATATAACATTTGATTCTAGAAAATATAGCATTGGGATCACAGCAATTACTTAATAATAGATAGGTGTACCATGAAAACTGTACTTGTTAAAAAATTCCTCACTTCACTTAACAAATCCATATATATGCAACATGATGTAGAAATTGTGTATATATAATTATATGTAATACACATGAGGCCTATACAGAAAAAGTCCAATGTTAGTATAATGACACTGATAACCTGGAAGCCAAGGAGAGTGGACTGGCATGCATATTCATGAACAATGACAACTTCACTGTACTAGTCAGTGGAGGTGGTAGATGCTGTTGACTGAGCATGTGTGCTGTGTGTCACATTCAAAATGACTGAGCAAGTAGAGCAATGAATCTGCACCAAATTTTGCATTAAGCTTGAACATTCCTCCATAGAAACTACTGGGATGATTCAGAAGGCTGCAATTGTGGGCAACTGGTGATTGACAGCTTCGTCATGACAAAATGCCCACTCATGCATCATGCCTTGTGCAGTTTTTTAGGGAAAGATCAAATCACCCAGGTGACTCAGCCCGTCTATAGCCCAGATATGGTGCCCTGCAAATTCTAGTTTTTCCCCAAACTAAAATCACCTTTGAAAAGGAAGAGATTTCAAATTGTCAATAAGATTCAGGAAAATATGACAGGGCAGCTGGTGGCAGTTGGGAGAATTGTGTGAGGTCCCAAGGTTCCTACTTTGAAGGGGACTGAAACATCATTGTCCTATGTACAGTGTTTCTTGTATCTTGTATCTCTTTCAATAAATGTCTCTATTTTTCATATTTCATGGCTGGATACCTGCTGGATAGACCATATATATAATTGTAGCATTGCTAATATTTCCATAAATATGTGAAAGAAATACTTCTATCTATCTACCTCTCTAACCACCTAGCTATCAATTATTTTTCAAATATAATTAGAACAGTGCCTGGCATGTAATATACATTCAATTAAATTGTTGTTGAATAAATATTGATAATTCCTTCTGATCACTCCAGCATTTTAGCACTATATTACTGCAATGAGTGTTTTTTTTTATTTCCACATTACTTCCTAGATTTTGGCACATTGAGCACATGCTCTGCATTAGTCACTTAGCAAAGTGACTAGTACAGCATTTATTATTGGCTCATATTAATTATGATATGACTATGAAAGACATTGATTATTATGAGTCAATAAATATAAGACATTGTTGTCCTTCAAACTGACTTTTTTGTGTATACCTTGCATTTCAGAGCAAGGACTCAGGGTCATAAAAATGTCATTTCAACACATGTAAATAATGCATGTAAGGTAATTAGATTTCATCCACAAATTGTAAGCACATATCAAGACTAATTTATGATTTTTTAGCTTTTTGCTTTATATGAACATTAACTTTTATTTAGTCATTATTGTATATTACTAATTCAACTTTCCAAAATATAGCCATCATCCATTTTACTTTTCTGAGAAAATGAAATTCAACTTTTCCCAAACTTAGAAATTAAAAAAAAACTATAAGCATATTAGTTTCTGTGAAATTTTAGAAAATCTAAAACTAAAAATGCTATTATTTCTTAAATATTTTAAGTTTAATAGTGATTTTTAACAATGAAATGGGGTTTATTGTCATAATAATGATGTCAGTTTTCACTAACCTTTTCTGGATAGGAATATAAGTCAAGGTGTCAATAAAGATGGATTTGGTTGTTCTTAAATAACTAGATAAAAGTATGCACCATTTTAATGTTTATCTGCTTTAAATATAGACAAAATATGTTTTATATCTACTAATATAGTCTGATTTGGGTTGTGCTTTTAAATATAATGGAAATCATTTATTATTCAAGGTAGACTTCTTCTGATAGGTTTCTGTCTTACATTAAAACATTTTATCGATCTTTTCTTATGTCTATTACAAATTGAGGAATAGCAAAGAGAAAAAATAGTCTACTTTTCTCATAGCACATAGCCTTGCACTGTCAGAAATGTCACAGGTTAATGGTACAGCTCAGCTCCATTTATCTTATTCTGACAACTCAACCAAGCTAGCACAATCTAGCAAAAACATTCTTCCTGGACCAGGTGACATTCTCGGCCTTTGTTCCTTTAATAGGATGGCTCTGAGAGCTGTTAGTGTGCAATAACTTTCTACAGAAACTTTCTGCTTTAGGTTTCTTCAGTATTCAATCAAGGGAGTTTTTAGAACTTAAAATCATGTCTTAAATATAAGTATACAGAGCATTCTTTTACTTTGAACCAATCTAAGATTATCTAAAAACTGTAGATATCTTTAAAATATTTGTCATATTAGAGCTGTAAAAAATTAGAAAATAATTTATAATTACCTAACTTTTTGATTGCATAATTTTTTTTAGTGCTGAGAAGTTAAACTTAACACTAGGATTGATATCAGGTCCCAGAAATATTGCCCAGGTCACTTTGTAAATGAGTCTGAATATCTATGTAGAATATTTTTCACTGTGTTGATGGAAATTTAAACAAGTTATGACACTTGAATATTTCTAAGGCCATTTCTTTGTTCTAAATTTGATATTGAATAATATCTTGCCTTCTCTGTCAAGGAAATAATCATATTAAAATAGTGACTCTGTAATATTTTTCTCTATTTTTGACCAGTCAGATATGATAAGATTTTTTTCCTCTGTAATAGAAAATCAATTAAAAAGGGGGAAGTATTTTTTTTTGTCTTTAGGTATGATAGATACATAAATATGTGCGGGGATATCTTGCTGCCATTTTCAGAGCAATTTTTATATTTTTGAAATAAATTTAAAATGTAGTTCAAAGAAATCTTTTCCTCTTGCCTGATCATAAAACCCTAAACATTTAATCAATTTTGCATTTATTGTTTTTGTATAGTTAAGTTTATAAATGTTTCATATTTAGTTTTCATACTGATAATGTAGTCTGCTATCTCTGCAGAAGAGTTTTTTAATCAATTTTATAATGTCATTTTTATTTTATTTTGCTAGAGCTTTTAAGATGAATAAAACAAAATTATTAGCCATCTTTGAATGTGAATAAAACGTCCTTTAGGAGCACAGTTTCTGATAACTGTATTTTTTTTACAATATACTCAATTATTTTGACATTACTGTTTTTAATCACTTGTTTTATAGAGAAAAATCATATTTATTTCTGCTGAAGGGCAAATGTCTTTTATGTATTTCCAATCTGATTTCAGATTAATATTCTGATAAAATGTGTGATCAAGTTGTAATTATGATTTAAATGTATACATAAATAATAAGAGATGTTAAGTAAGTTATTTCCTATAATTAATAATAAAAAATCAGATGAGTACAACATTGGAGCAAAAAATGTTGTGTCAATTTTCAACATATTTTATGGTAATTTGTGTGGTTTAAAAAATATTGAACTGCCTTTGTCCTTACTGAATTGTAGCTAATAGCTCTTGAACATAATGGAAATTGTTTGACAATAGCTGAAGTTTCTCCAGATATGATCTTGAGACAGATTATTTTTTAGCAAAATAACCACAATTTTTTTCATCATTAATAATAATTCTAAAGGATAAGGAAAGCTATTCAAATAGAGTCCATGGCTTTTTCTATTTTTGATGATTCTAAGAATTATTTTGTAGATCTGCAACAAAATTGGCATATCACAGTACATCATTTTGTATTTTTGAAATCAGCCAATTAATTCAATTCCATCATTATTTTGCATGGGTAGATTGAAATAGTTTTGTCTAACATGTTCGCATGTTGATATGGATTGTAGACTAACAGCTGGTGCTTAATATGTAGATGATTATTAATTTATTTCACAATTTAGTTAATGTCAGGGAAGATTGATTCATTGTCTGATTAAAGGTTTGATGTTATCTATGGATGATGGACATATCAGCTTTATATAGAGCTATCCAAAGTTTCTATACTTTCTTTCACATATCCTATTTCACTTATGAACTTTTCTTTTCATTTGACCGTGTTATTGATTATTCTTATCTTGTTTATTTGGCTATCCTAATTCCTTGTATTCTATTATTCATGTCACATTTCAAAATGTTGTTGCTGTTCTCAGATCTTACAGATCAAATTACTTTTTAGTCAAATGTATCTGTATTGTTTTCAAGATTACTGTTCCTTGTAACCCTTCCACTCTTTCAGACATTCATTCAACCGATATTTATGGAATACCTGCTTGGTACAAATGTGCTCATGAATTCATTGTATCAGTTTAAATCATTCTTGAATTATTTTTTCTGGCATTGATATTCTCAGAGTGTACATACAAGATTCACAACCAGTAAGTTTTGAAACGAAACCACTCCTTTTTTTACTATCTTTATCTTGTTTTGCTTCTCAAGGAGTTTACAGCTCTTTGTTGAACTTTCTATTGCATGTAGGGTATTTCCCAATCCATTATTTTCTCAACATTTACTGGTAATATGAATATGTTCAAGTAGCAAAAATGGTAGATAAACAAGCAGAAACCCTTCCTTTTTCGTGTTATTGTGAGTGATTAATTCTGTGTGTCCTTTTCTCAGAATTACTACTAATGCTACCTTCATAAAGCAGTTTGCTTTCTTATATAAAATTCATAACCTAAGATAATTATTTGGTTATTTTGATAACACATGTTATTGATGGCTTTTCAAGGCTTCTTCTTGCTATTTTTACTATTCTAAATTCATTTTTAATTTTTTGCACTCTGTGCTTTACCTACAGGGTGGAACAAAAGTAGGTTTCCTGTTTTGAGTTTACAAAACACAGAGTTTATTCTTTTTGTAAATTTTTTTATTGTTTTGTTATTAGGTTCCACTTATAGGTGAGATCATATGGTATTTGTCTTTCACTGCCTGGCTTATTTTACTATTATTACTTATTAATAATAGTATTATTATTTTCCACATGAGCAACTGAATTTCAGGTGGTTAACATACCAAATTAAAATGTATACATATATGTGGGAGATAATCAGATAACATTGAGATATTAAGTGATATAAATGTCTAGTCAGAGACAGAATATTTCCAAAGACTTTGCTTTGGAAAGTTTGATATAAAACTTTTCCTTTAAGAAATGATGAACAATTAAGATTGCTGCCCATCATGGTGTCATACAGTTTCTATTTATCTTTCTTTTTAAAAACATATTTTATTTATTTATTTATTTATTTTTTAGAGAGGAGGAGGGAAGGGAGAAGGACAGAATCATTGATCTGAGAAATAAATATCAATCAGCCTCCCCTGATATGTCCCTAACCAGGGACTGAACCCACAACCCAGGCATGTGCCCCATCTGGGAATCCAACTGGTTACCTTTAGCCTTGCAGAAAGACACCAACAAACTGAGCTACACTACTCAGGGCTACTACAGTTTTTATTTTTCAACAAAAAAATTAATCTAGAGGTTATTTGGCCATGAGTGAGAATATTCTAAAATGCACCATTACCTTATGTACTAAGAACAAAAATATACTACCAGTCTAATTACAGTGATTAAATTATTTGTTTGTTGTTTAAATAAATGAGAGATTTCAATTATCCAGCCATACCACTAGGACACAAGAGCCAAGTTCATACATGTACAGACAATAATAACTAAATTCTGATATATGTTTATCTAACAGTGCCAACTCCATAGTTTAGAAATATTGTAATGTAAAGAGTAAGTTTCTTAGAATTGGTGAACTACAGTAATGCCTATGAAGCGGTAAGCATGGTGTCTGACACAAAAGATTTAATAAAATATTAGAGTATTATTATTGGAAAATGTGAAACAAATCAAATGTATATTTGATTTCTCTTGCTATAAAGGGTAAATTTAGTTTTGGTAATATTTACTAATAATGTGTGCAAAAAACTAGACCTCGACCATAAGTAGTTTAGGTTACTCACTCTGTCACAGCTTTATTTTGGAGTTGATAAAATGACTGGTGGAAAATACACTGATGCAGCAATTTGTCTTCCTCCTTTAAAGGATTTTAAAATGTCTAACTGAACCTCACCAGGTTCTTACTGATAATCTTGCTAAAATCAGAGCAGTATCTGTTAATACAAAATTCTCAAAGAGCAGAGTGGTGTTTCTCTGCTTTACTACATACTATGTAAAAAACAAAATTGTATGTATAAATAATTCTGTTTTTAAATATTTTATTATGGAACATGAAAAGAGAGTGGTAAGCTATTTTTTAAGTATTTGGATAATTACAGAGTGTGTCATTATGTATATATAAGAAAATCCTTCAAGGTACTTAATATTATGTTCTACATTCTGTCCTACATGGAGTTTCAGAAATGCACATCTCCTCAGGTCAGCATCCTTCTATTTTAGCTTAAGTAGGTTAAATAGAATAGTTTAAATAAATGGGTTAGCATAGAAAATTTACTTCCCAATTTAATTTTTAAAACATTTTAATATACCAGCTGTCTTACTAAGATAAATATTTTCTAAATGTTTAGAATTTCATGTAAAATGAGGCTATGCAATGACTGCCAAGAGGATAAAACTTAACCTTTAAAATATTGACTTCATCCCTCGTATGTTTTGACTGAGTAGTGGATTTCTTTATGTGTCCCTAACTTTCCCAAGTATGGACTCTCAGTTTAGCAGACACCTATATTTTTAAACTTTATAAGTCTGATGAATTGAAATATATGAGGTGAAATAAAATGAAAGAGGAAAGGAGAAAGAGGAGGGAAAGGTGAAAGTGAGAAGAGGAAGAGGAGGAGAAAAAAGAAGTGGAGACAGACACCAATATCTTTGATTAAAAGGAAGTATTTTGCCCTGGCTGGCATAGCTCAGTGGATTGAGCACGGGCTGGGAACCAAAGTGTCCCAGGTTCGATTCCCAGCCAGGGTACATTCTTGGGTTGCAGGCCATAACCCCCAGCAACCGTACATTGATGTTTCTCTCTCTCTATCTCCCTCCCTTCCCTCTCTAAAAAATAAATAAATAAAATATTTAAAAAAAAATGAAGTATTTTTGGAAATGTTGAGATCCTCAATGTATATTAGAATTTCAGGGGAAATTTCAAATTCCAAAAGAATGAGACAGATCTTGCCCTGGAGAGGGTCAGAGTTAAAAAGGAAACAGTCATTTCTAGACTATTCACTGGCATGAATTTTTACATAGTACGTACAAAGGGGTGATGCGTGCCAGATTAGGAAGGCACCGATTCTGTTCAGGTGAGAACAGGAGAGCTTTGGAATACTCCACAAAGGAGGTGATAGTTTCTGAGCCTTGAATAATAAATAGGGGTTTGTGATACTGATAAAGAGACAGAGTGTATTTCAGACAGAAAAAGAAAGTATAATGTGTGCAAGACTGTGTCATGTTGTGGGGAACTGCAAGTAATTTAATAGTAAGGCTACATCAGTCCAGGATCATTCTGGCATCTCTGGGTCAATTTTACTCAAGGAAAAAGAAAGTTTATAATAATTTTTCTGGTAGTAATTAAGACAGTATTTTAATTAAGCCAAAGATAAATGTGCTATAGAGTGGAGAATAACATGCATGAGATTTTAAATAATTTTTCCATTTGGAAATGAACACCTTGTTTATATGTTTAACCTCAGCTCCTATGAGTGAAGATGCATGTTTCTCAGCTGTTATTGATATGTTGTCATGAAACTTTAAAAATATAATTGTGGATGATAAGAAGTCACTTTCAAAGTATTATAAAATCATAATTTCACCCAATATCAGTAATATCTGTAGGACAGAATTTGGAAAAGGATATCTAGAAAATGTCTGCAAAATAGCTTGAAAGTTAGTGTTTCAGGGTACTGGCAGGCTTGTTCCATGAAGTCACAGAGGGTCATGGGTACAACTATTTTTGTCCTGACCAGTTGGAAGGGGAGAAGAAATCAGAGCCAGAGATTCCTTCTTGCATACCTCTTTGCCATTTATATTTTATCACAGAGAGAGCATATAGACATGCAGAGTATATTTATCCATGAGAATGACTGCAAAATGCAGCACAGCCTTGTGCAGAAGAAGAAAGGGAGAACAGATTTGGGGGGATAGCCTATATTGATTCACCTCTAAATGCTGCAATTACATAAATACTTGGTTGGAATCATGTTACTTTAATTCTAAAAAATAGCATTTATTATAGCCAAATTCACTGTTTATTCTAGTCAAATTCCCTATGGAAAGATATCAAGCTGCATTTTCTAAGGTGCTGTTGTATTACTTTGCTTGAGCTTTCACAACAAAATATCACAGACTGCATGACCTAAACAACAGAAATTTATTTTCTCACAGTTTTAGAGGTTAGAAGTTTAAGATCAAGGTTTCAGACAATTCAGATTCTGATAAGAGCTTTCTTCAAGGTTTACAGACAGACACCTTCTCACTATGTCTTTACATTGACTTTTCTTCCTGCATGCACAGGGAAGTAATGGCAATCATCTCTCTCTCTTCCTCTTATGAAGACACAAGCCTTCACAAGTCAAAGCTTCGTCCTGCTGACTTCATACAACCTGATCACCTCCTAAAGATCCTGTCTCCAAATGCAGTCACATGGGAGGTTAGGGATTCAAAATAGGATACTAAGGAGGAAAAATTCAGTCTGTAGAACCTATATTTCATTATCTTTACCCATCTAAAAAAGGTTTCTCCCCCATTTCCTCAAAATTACTCTAATAACTATATGTTAAATTCTACCTTTAGTGAAAAAATGTCCTGCACATAAGTTAACAGCTGTAAGTAATTCCTGAGAATAGAAAGGACATCTTTCAAGTCCTACAGTGAGCCAACTACATCGAGAGAATCTTTCTGGAAATAGAATGAGAAACCTAAATATCAGGGCCTTTTCCTTTCTCACTCATTAAATTTTCCTAGCATTGCATGATTATAGATTGGTACTCAAAACTAATTTTTTTGAAAAATTCAGCCAAACAGACCACAAAGAAGGGAATATGCCTGTAATTTCTAAAACTCTACTTTCAACAAATATTCATTAGGACTTCTTTTTTTTAACTTTTTAAAAATTTTAATTGTTGTTCAGGTACAGTTTTCTTCCCTTTCCCCCCATCAAAGCCCACAGCCCAGTCCTCCTCTCCTTCCTCCCATCTCCACTTTCACTTTGTTATTGTCCATGTGTCCTTTATAATGGTTCCTGCAAACCCTTCACCCTTTTGCTCTGAAATTCCCTCCCATCTCCCCTCTGGTCACTCTCAGCCTGTTCTCAGTTTCAGTGTCTTTGGTTATATTTTGCTTGTTTTGTTGATCAGGTTCCTGTTAAAGGTGAGATCATATGGTATTTGTCTTTCACCACCTGGCTTATTTCACTTAGCATAATGCTCCCCAGTTCCATCCATGCTGTCGCAAAGGGTAGGAGCTCCTTCTTTCTGCTGCATAGAATTCCATTGTGTAAATGTACCATAGTTCTTTGATCCTTTCATTTACTGATGGGCACCTAGGTTGCTTCCAACACTTGGCTATTTTAAATTGTGCTGCTATGAACATTGAGGTGCATAGATTCTTTTGGACTGCTGTTTCAGGGTTCTTAGGATATAATTCCAACAGTGGAATTGCTGGGTCAAAAGGCAAATCCATATTTAGTTTTCTGAGAAAATTCCATACTGTTTTCCGTAGTGGTTGTACCAGTCTGCTATCCCGCCAACAGTGCACTAGGGTTCCCTATTCTCCACAACCTCTCCAACACTTGTTCTTGTTTGTTGCTTTGGTTATGATGACAATTCTGACTGGTGTGAAGTGGTATCTCATTGTGGTTTTAATTTGTATCTCTGATAGGTAGTGATACTGAGCATCTTTTCACGTGTCTCTGTATCCTCTGTATGTCCTCCTTAGAGAAGTGTCTGTTCAAGGCCTTTGCTCATTTTTTAATTGGGTTCCTCGTCTTCTTAGAGTGGAGTCGTATAAGTTCTTTATATATTTTGGAGATTAATCCCTTGTCTGAGGTATCATTGACAAATATGTTTTCCCATATGGTTTGTTCTCTTTTCATTTTAATGCTGTTTTCTTTAGCCATGCAGAAGCTTTTAATTTTGATGAGGTCCCATTTGTTTATTCTTTCCTTTATGTCCCTAATCTAGGGGACATATCAGTGAAGATGTTGGTGCGTGGAATATCTGAGATTTTCCTGCCTATGTTCTCCTCTAGGACTTTAATGGTGTAACAACTGATATTTAAATCTTTTATCCTTCTTGAGTTTATTTTTGTGTATAGTGTAAGTTGGTATTTGAGTATCATTTTTTGCACGTAGCTGTCCAGTTCTCCCAACACCATTTGTTGAAGAGGTTATTTTTACTCAATTTTATATTGTTGCCCCCTGTGTCAAATGTTAATTGACCATAGACACTTGGGTTTATTTCTGGGCTCTCTATTCTGTTCCGCTGGTGTATGTTCCTGTTTTTATGCCAGTACCAGGCTGTTTTGATTACAGTGGAAACTGTTTTGCAATACAGTTTGGTATCAGGTATTGTGATCTCTCCTACTTTGTTCTTCTTTCTCAAAATTGCAGCAACTATTCGGGATCGTTTATGGTTCCATACAAATTTTTGAAGTGTTTTTTCTATGTCTGTATGCCATTGGTACTTTAATAAGTATTGCATTAAATCTGTAAATTGCCTTTGGTAGTATGGACATTTTAATGATGTTAATTCTTCTGATTCATGAACATGGTATATGTTTCCATTTGTTTATGTCTTCCTTAATTTCTTTCTTCAGTGTTGTGTAGTTTTCTGCATATTGGTCTTTTTCCTCCTTGGTTAGGTTTATTCCTAGGTATTTCAGTTTTCTTGTTACTATATCAAATGGGATTTTTTCCTTGATTTCTGCTTCTGATGTTTCATTTTTGGTATACAAAAATGCCTTCAATTTCTGTATATTGACTTTGCATCTTGCTGTTTTGATAAATTCATTTATTATGTTGAGTAGTGTTTTGGTGGAGTCTATAGGATTTTCTATGTGCACTATCATGTCATGTGCAAACAGTGATAGTTTTGTTTTCTCCTTTCCAATTTGGATGCCTTTTATTTCCTTTTCTTATCTGATTTCTGTGGCTAAAACTTCCAATATTATGTTGAATAGAAGTCATTAGGACTTCTTAATACAATGATTATCATCCTAAGTACTGAGAATACAATTTCAAAACCTGACTTTAAGGAGCTTAAATGGAAATCACATACGAACAGGAAATAACAAAGCTGTGAAAAGTATAGGGAACATTAGGAGTACTTAGGAAGGACAAAAGAACAAAACATGAAGGGGTTATAAAGGACTTCTTTGATTGGCTCATATTTCCTGAAGGGGAAGTATTTAGCCTGGAAGTTATGTATCCCTTTGTAGGTGGTGTGTTTTGTGTATTAAGAAGAAGAGGATGGGGTAACTTTGTTCCAGCCAGAGAAATTGTATATGGGAAGGTTCTGGAGGTAAGAAAGAGCGTGGAATTCATATCCAAACCTCATCTTCCTGTCAGCTCGCCAGACAAAACTTGCAGTAGTCCTCTAGTGACTGTTATCTCATGAATGAATTCTGAAATATTTGAAAGCCTTCATAATCTTTCGAACTGTGGAGAGTTTGTTATTTTATGTTACTTGCAAACTAACAAGTTATCCTGCCACACTTGGATGCTGGCAGAAGATAGGAGACACCTGGATCTGAGATGTAGCTCTTTTATTGCTCGAAGCAATAGCAGTAGCAAGAGTAGCAGCATTTGCACATTTCCCCAAGACCCAATTCTTTTAGGTGGCACGAAGAAGGCCAGGTGATGCCTGCAAATGCTGAGTGTTGCATGACAGCAGAGGGAATTCTAATGTTTTATCAGGTGTAGTAAGCTTGACTAAACTTTGCACAAGAAGGAGACATTATCTTTATTACATGGAAAAATAAACAACTTGTCCTTCACTCTAGAATGGTATACTATCTTTCAAGGCTGTTTATAAACATCCTTGAAAAGCTAAACAAAAACATCCAGTGTCTCTGCTTATAAGAAATGTGAGAGACCCAGAGAAAATTTTTTCTCAACAATTTTAAGACTTTATATAGCCTTATTTGTTCTGAATATGCAATTTTATTTATTTTCATTCTTCAAAAAATGTCCCATTGGCTCAGTTTGCCTTTCTACAAAAGCCCCTGCCTTTCCTCTGCTTATCTGTAAATGACTAAAATGGACAAACCCACACAAAGCTCCCTTTGTGTGTCAGGAACTGGGTAGCAGCTCAGATTTTTCCCTACTTTCAGGGTGACATGTTAACTTGTTGGCTTATCACAGATGCCAGGAAAAGATGTGAGACTCCTAGGTCAGTGACAAAGGACTTCATTACTCACAGCCAAAGCAAAAGCAACAGCCAGAACTTCACATTTGCTTTTGTTGGTTTCCATGCTCTCTGTATGCCATAGAAATAGGTCTGCCAAAATTACCAAGTAAAAAACACAGGATATGCAGTTAAATTAGAATTTTAGTTAAGTATTTTTTCACTGTACATATGTCTCATGCAATATTTGAGGCACATGTGAAAAGAGTCGATTGTTTATCCAAAGTTCAAATTTAACTGGACATCCTGTATTATTTTTTATCCTCATCCAAGGACATTTTCTCTTTGTTTTGAAAGAGAGGGAGAAAGAGAGAGGAACATCAATCTCTGGTAGGTGCAATCTCTGGAGTGCAGACCGAATCCACAACCTGGGTATGTGTCCTGACCGGGAATCAAACCTGTGACTCTTTTGCTTACAAGATGACGCTCCAATGAACTGAATCACACCAGCCAGGGCTGGACATCCTGAACTCTTCAAGGGTTCTATGCACAGCCAGTGCTGGATGCCTGCACGTACAGTGGTCTATGTGACAGGAGAGAGAACTGGAGCTTGAGAGATTCACTGCTTGTTTACAGAGAGTGGAGGCAAGGCTATATGGTGGAAACAAGTGAAGAGATGTTATTTTATGTCTCTGAAATAAAAAAAAAAACTTTAAAATGGACCAGGTAAAGAGTGACCAGGGCCTTGCATTCTTTCCTTGTGCAAGAGTCCTGAGTGACCATGGTGGATCCTATCCTCCAGCATTCTGAAACCTATAACTTACATCCCTTAATTTCTATCTAAAGGACAGTACTTGGATAAGCACTATAACTTTGGATATGTGTATCATTAGTATTTATTTAGTTTAACCTACCTTTGTCTTTTAATTTGCTCTGTAATCTTAGTGATGCCAAAAATATGTCCTATTTTTCCTATTTTAAATCTTTTACAGCATCTGTTATAATGATCATGTATACATGCTATCTAACAAGGACTTTTAATTAATTGATGATTTTAAGATGGATAGTTTTTAGCTAGTACATTAGTAAGGATAGTAGTAAACAAATAAATTCTTTAGGAAGATATTTATATGAACCATTTGTAAGTAGTATTTTTTTAAATCCAGGAGCAAGTTGTCTTGATCTCTGCCCTATAATAAATATCAAATTTCTACTTCACTTTTTATATTCTCAATGACCTACTATCTTCTTGCATTATCCTTTCATATGTATTGCAAATGAGCAAGCCTGCTCATATTTAAGGTTGGATAACTTTATAAAATTTGGCAGGTTATGACAATGTCAAAGCCTCTACATGGAATTTTAAAGTAGTGTCTGGATATTGTTTCTCTATATTTCCTCACGGACAAAATGTGAGGGTTTTCTGTTTGAATTTTTCAGTCATGAAATTCTATAGGCCTCAAATGCACTCGTAAGTGTGTGTGCACACACACACTTTCATGTGTTTCCTTGTCCCATCCATTTGCCACTATTTGAACAGAAGTAACAGTGAGATGATGCTGTCCTTTGTGCAGAGACAGCCTTTTAGACAATCTTTAGGACTTCCTCTTTCATAGTCAATGGAAGGGATATGTGTACTTTTAGGGCAGGTGAGAAGGAGCATCTGTGATCAGACGAAGAAATGAGGAACAGACAGTTCCCTAGTTGGGTCCTGTGTCAAGTTACTTGTCACTTGGAACTGATTTTCTATAAGTAGCTTGGTAATGAGTCAGTAAGCTATGGTCTATGTCTCGTGTGCATGAAAACTCTACTTACATCTAACACCACTCTGTTGATCTGTGTCAAGTGACAGCTCATAGCAATAAAAGGCTTACTAGGCTTGCCATTGCTGCTATTCTGCTCGCCTAACAACAAGTGAGAAATTAAATACACAGTAAAACAACCACCATAGTGTGAGTCCCCAGTGTGATTCTAGCAAAAAATCTCCTTATAGTGAATATAAACTATTTGATTAACAAGAAAGCAGGATTATATTGAGAAACACAGTGCATTCTGTAATCATGTGTTTATACTCAGGTCACAATTTGGATAATATTACATTTTTTAGATAAGCTGTTCTGTAAATGGGCTGATACCCTGAAAGAGCTCATTTATTCAGAGGTTTTTCATACCCTGGAATATCTTACATTCCAAATGAGTTAAAAGTGCTTTGTACCTACATGTTTTATGTACTGCTGTTTATCTAAATACCCAATGTTTATGGCTTAAAACAAAATGTTTTTTTTTTGTCTTAGGATTCTGTGCGTTGACTGGATACAGCTGGGTAGCTCTCAGTTGGGGTTTCCCACTGAGTTGCAATAAAATGTGAGCTGGAGCTGAATTATCTGAAAGCATGACTGAGATGGGCATCTATGAAGGACCACTCTCATGTCTGAAATTTGATTCTGGTTACTCACAGCTTGCCAAATGGGTTCCCAGACGGAATGGCAAAAAAGAAGCATTCTAAGAGACCCAGCTTTAGGATTTATTATTTAAAGCTTGGATTCTATTTAGGCTTTAGGATTCTATGACCTACCTTTGGAAGTTCCAAAATATCTCTCTGCCACATTCTGTTAGTAAGGCAAGTCACAAAAGCAGGCCCGAGTTCAAGGGCAAGGGAATTAGACTCTAACTCTTGATTGAGGAACAGCAAAGTCACATTGCTGAAGAGCATGTTGGATGCTCTTTGGAAAATACATTGTGTTACAGTTCCTTAGGCTTTGAGGGATGTCTGGATTTTTATACTAAAGATTACATACTAGCAATTTCAATTAGACAAAGCTGGACAATAACAGTGACCTGTGAAATCATTGTTCTTATAAGCTATGATGTGGTATCATCATGATCTAATAGAGATTCTCACAATTTCTGGCACTCTTTCTTAATACTACCTGGTATCTAACTCACATTTCTCCTTTCCTAGGCTGACTTGCTAGTGTATAACTTTCTCCAACATTTAAAGGGATTCACATGACTCAGAGAGTGGAAAGAAACATTTTGTTTATCTTTTTATCATTACTAATATGGCATATCTTCACTGTCTCTATCAAACCTGCTAAAGCCATATAACTTTAACATATAATTAAGTCTTTAAAAAAGTTTGCATTGCAAATAAATCTTCCAGAATAGTACCCTTTCACTTCTGGTCAAATACCAGTCTTCTTTATGTGTTATGGAGATGTTGCTGATTCTAATTCCTAACCTTGAAATTGGCCACCAGACAAAATCATTTCCAAACTGAGACCTCGAGTTTTCCTTATAAGATCAGAAGTAGAAAATTAAATTATAATCATTAAACAATGAATCAATATGTACTTTATTTTTCTCATCCCCGAAATGAGGATAATGATACCTGTTCACTTGTGCACTTATTTAGTGCAAGGTAATAGAGATAGAGCTTTAAACAAAATGGCAAAAATCCTTGCCTTCATGAACCTTACATATTAAAAGGAGAGAGATGAAGTGTGTGTGTATATATATATATATATATATATACTTATATATATACACTATCTATACATACAAAATATATTTAAGTTAAATGTAAATATATTTAAGTTAAAATGTGTGCACATTTTATCTGAATAATATTTCTATCCTTCGCTTTCAGATAGAGTATGAACATGAAATAATTTATCTAATAAGACATAAGCAAGTATATTAAAATAATATAGTACTTAAACATTTTTAGTCTGTGGGAATTTGAGAGGAGTAATGACATTTATAATATTTTGAAGCCCCATACATTTAAAGTGGCATACTTCTTGTTTTCCTGCAAACAAAACCACTCTTACCTTTTAGTCATTTTATGCTGATGCCTTCACAGAGCACACATGAATTGACACATACTTGCCAAACTTTTGCCGAGCAATATTCCCTAATAATTAACTTGTGTTATTGTAAAAATTTAAAGCCTCTTTTTATACTAGCAAATGCTATTCCCTGAACCACACATATACCACTCATGATGTTTTTGAGAAACAACAGATTAAATTATCAGTTCTCATGCATTCTGCACTCAGAAATAAATTGAGTAGAAACAAATCAATAATGTCAAATGAAAAAAAGACAAAAGCAATACTAAAATAAAATTGATTTCTTAATCTCCAAGAGTATGTGACAAATAATAGAAAGGGAATTTAAGAGTATGACTCTAAAGCTTTCTTCTGCTAAACAGGTGGAAATTTATGTTATCTATGAAAATTAGTTATGGAGAGTTGGTGTCCTATTGTTATTTTGCCTGTGAAGATAGCGCTATAAAATTCAGAATATTAGTAAGAAAAGAAAAGAAAAAAGTAAAGTATTGCTCCCATTTCCTTCCTTGCTATTTGAGGTAACATTACTTAATACTTTTTTCTTTCTCATATCACTAAAATAATATCATTAAAATCATTAGTTATGGGAAATAATAGGGAATTTTTCCAAAAATAAAATATTGAATTGGTATTTTAATCATCATGAATTTTTAAGGTATGTTCATATTTCTCAGTGGTTTTCCAAAAGCTCTCTTTTTATGCCATCTTCTGTTAAAAATACACATAAGTTTGTTTATGTGGTGAATCACATTTATTGATTTGCAAATGTTGTACCAACCCTGCATTCCCAGAATAATTCCCACTTGATCATGGTGTTTTATCTTTTTGATGTGTTGCTGTATTCAGTTTGCTAATATTTTGTTGAGGATTATAGCATCTATATTCATCAGAGATATTGGCCTCTAATTTTCTTTCTTTGTTGTGTCTTTACCTGTTTAGAAATCAGAGTAATGCTGGCCTTGTAAAATGCATTTGGGAGCATTCTCTCCACTTGAATTTTATGAAATAGTTTGAGAAGGAGAGCTGTTATTCTCAGAATGCTTGGGAAAATTCATCTGTGAAGCCATCTGGTCCAGGGCTTTTGTTTGTAGGGAGTTTTTGATTACTGCTTCAATTTTATTAGGTATAATTTATCCATTCAGATTCTCTGATTCTTTCTGATTTATTTTTGGAAGATTGTATATTTTTAGGAATTTATCCTTTTCATCCAGCTTGTCCAGTTTGTTGGCATATAATTATTCATAATATTTTCTTACAATCCTTTGCATTTCTTTGGTGTTAAATTGTTATTTCTCCTCTTTAATTTCTGATTTTATTTATTTGGCTTCTCTCTCTTTTTTCATGATGAGTCTGGTTAAAGGTTTGTTGATCTTGTTTATCTTTTCAAAGAATCAGCTCTTGGATTCATTAATCTTTTGTATCATTTTATAGACTCAATTTCACTTGTTTCTGCTCTGATCTTTATTATTTCCTTCCTTCTACTCACTTTGGGCTTTGGTTGTTGTTTTCCAAGTTCTTTAAGTGTGAAGTTAGATAATTTATTTGAGCAATTTCTTATTTTTAAGATAAGCTTGTAATACTATGAATTTCCCTCTTAGGATTGCTTTCCTTGTGTCCTACAGATTTTTAGATTGTTGTGTCCTTGTTTTCATTTGTTTCAAGGTATCTTTCATTCCTTCCTTGATCTCATTGTTAATCCATTTATTGTTTAATCACATGTTACTTAGCTTCCATGTGTTTGCAGGATTTTTGCTGTTCTTCTTGTGATTGATTTATACTTTCATAGCATTGTGGTCAAAGAAGATACTTGATATCATTTCAATCTTCTTAAATGTATTGAGACTTGTTTTGTGTCCTAACATGTGGTCTATCCTAGAAAACATTCCATGCACACTTGAAAAGTATGGATTTTCTTCTGCTTTGGGGTGAAATGCTCTGAAGATATTGGTTAAATCCACATGATCTAGTGTGTCATTTAAGGCTGCTGTCTCCTTGTTGATTTTTTTCCCAGGAAGATCTATCCATTGAAGTCAATAGGGTGTTAAAATGCCCAAATATGATTGTATTTCTGTCAGTCTCTCCCTTTATGTCCATCAAGATTTGCTTTACATACTTAGGTGTTCCTATGTTGGGTGCATAAATGTTTATTAGGGTTATATCCTCCTGTTGGATTGTTCCCTTTATCATTATGTACCATCCTTATTTGTCTCTTTACTATAGCTTTTGTTTTAAAGTCTATTTTGTCAGATATAAGTATTGCTATCTCAGCTTTTTTCCATTTGCATAAAATATCTTTTTTCCATCCCTTTACTTTTAGCTGTGTATATCTTTCAGTCTGAGATGGGTGTCTAGGAGGCAGCATATATATGGGTCTTGTTCTCTTATCCATTCAGGTACCCTCTATGTTTTGGTTGCAGCATCTCAGCCATTTACATTTAAGGTGATTATGGATAGATATGTATGTAGTACCATTTTACTGTTAGATTGTTTTCCTCTGTTTTTTCTTCTTTCTCTTTTTCTTAAAGCGAGCCCTTTAATATTTTTTGTAATACTGATTTGCTGTTCAAAAACTCTTTTAGCTTTTTCTTCTCTGGGAAGCTTGTTATTTCTCCTTTGATTTTCAATGATAGCCTTTCTGGGTAAGGCCATTACTTCCTGGGTTGTAGGTCATTGATTTTCATCACCTTGAATATTTTACACCACTCCTTTCTGGACTGAAATGTTTCTGTTCAGTAATCAGATAATAGTCTAATTGATTCTGTCTTGTATGTAACTCCCTGCTTTTCTCTTGCAACTTTTAGGATTCTCTCTTTGTCTTTAAGTATTGACATTTTGATTATTATATGTCTCAGTGTAGACCCCTCTGGGTTCAACTTTTTTTGGACTCTCTGAACTTTCTGGACTTATGTGACTTTTTCTGTCACCAGATTAGGGAATT